>NC_133323.1:10709632-10755040 GCF_012295235.1 Primulina huaijiensis | reverse complement strand
GTGTAAAAAGACCGTTTTACCCCTGGACTCGACATTTTATGATTTCGACTTTTTTCTTGATTTCATGACTCTAACATGTCCCAAATAATTATTTAAGCTTATATGAATTTTT
The DNA here is from genome assembly GCF_012295235.1 of Primulina huaijiensis. Lineage (NCBI taxonomy): Eukaryota > Viridiplantae > Streptophyta > Magnoliopsida > Lamiales > Gesneriaceae > Primulina > Primulina huaijiensis. Next base: position 10,754,928 of record NC_133323.1, on the reverse strand, counting down.
TCGTAATTTTATTTGGCTTAAAACTTAGACTTTTTCAATTATCTTTTCTTAATTGTTTTAACGGTGTTTTAATCCCGAAAAATACCAAACTTTAATATAAAATTCCTAAATTCTAAATTTAGTCTTTTTATATTATTTTAGCCCTTATGGATCACGACTCGACCCCCGTGAGTCGTTTTCCAAATTTTCTTTGTTTTAAAACTCATTTTGACACCTATACTTCGACCCCGAGCCATCTCCTAATTTTATCGAGTTACCCCCAAACCAAGTTGGTCCAAAACTTGACCAACATCTTAAACTACCCTACTGGACCCTTAACCCACCGAAATACCCTGCCCAAAGTCAAAAACGAAGGTCCCTATCACGCCCATGCAGTGGCCGGGAATTTCAATGTGCTTGGACTCTATGTTTTGGTGTCTATACCCTAAGCCGACGCCCCTGCCCTTGAACCCACCTGTTAAGAACTCACCTAGGACCCCAAGGAGTAGACCTAACCCAGCCCAGACCCCCTGGCCGAGCCCTTCTCTTCCCTGCACCAGCAACAAACCTGCGCTGCTCCTCTTGCAATCTTACGGGTTGGAGTCCTAGCTTGCTAGGACTCCTTCCCAGCCCTGGTGTTCGAGTCCTAGCGTGGCTAGGACTCCACCCCAGACTCATACACACTCTTAGCCAAGCCCTGGTCCAAGCTGAACCCATGCCCAGTAGTAAAACCCTTTTTACACCAGAATTTGGTTCCCTTGATGCGTTGCCTGTTCTGCTGGTTCTTATTTCGTTTTTAGTGAGTAAGGTGAGTAATATAGGGCCTTAACTCATGTATAGACCCACTGGTTCCAACCTAAGTTCATGGCAGCCCCCTTTATCATAAAAACTTTAAGGATTTTCAACAAGATAACATGTTTCCTCAATGGTGCAAGCAATATTACGAAAATTTCTGAAAAATATTTCATGTTTTCATGAATACAATAATTCAAATCATAATATGATATGATGGATGAGAAAAGGAAGATTTAGGCGTGCCTTTGCGTATTATACGCTCGAATAATCGTTGACGTCGAAGAACGGAGGGACACCTTGGCTAGCTTTCTACTTGAAACTTTGAAAAACCCTCTTGGAAGCTATGTATGTGTGCCGTGTGTGTGTAGGGTGGTGAGGAGAGAATTTTCAGATTTTGAAATAGGGTGGCCGATTGTTTGTGGTGAGTAGGGTAGGGTTTAATATATTTTTTTTTACACTAATTAACTACTAACTAGGTTTTGGCCTATTAAGCCAATTAAATTAAGCCCATTAGTCTAATTAGGTTTTAAATAAAATATTAACAAGGTTTTGGTAAAAATAAATTTGTGAATTTATTAGCCGGATTGCTAAAAAGCTCGTATTTTATTTGAAAAATCAATACCGATAAAATTTACGTCCTGGCTTATTAAATCACCTCAAAACCCCATATTTTCAAAAATGCTAAAAGCATCAACCATATTTTAAATAATTAAAAATAATTATTTAATAGAAACATTTTACGTTTTTCAGCCTTCGGACCCCGTTCCTCGATCGTCACTTGAATATTCCTAAAAATACAATTTTATGCATGATGACAATAAAAATCTCATTTAGCATATGCACAAGTATGTCACATAATTAATTAGCAATTAAAATCAATTACTTACTCATTTTCAAATTTCCTAGATTTGCATGCGGTTGGATTACGTTGTCTAAATTTTGGACCTTACAGAAGATCTTACTTGCTTACCAAACTGACATGCTGAACAAATTTTCTCTTTTGAAAATCTATTTTAGGAAAACCAGTTACAAGATCATGATTACTCAAATAGGCAATAGATTTAAAGTTTAGGTGGTTCAGCCTCTTAGCCACAACAAGTTTTTAGAAGATTTGTAAGCTATAAAGCAAACTGGTGCATAAGGTTGATCAGTCCAACTGACTTTGTACGTATTTCCACAACGATTGCCATTTAGGATGACCTCATCAGTTGAGTCTCTAACTGAACAAGTGTGTTTGTCAAACTGAATTGAAAAATTATTGTTGCATAACTGACTGATGCTAATCAAGTTATACTTCAAATTCTTAACCAATAAGACATCTTTGACAGTAAAGTTACTATGGATAAGCTTATCCTTACCCACAGTTTTACCTTTGGAGTTGTCACCAAAACTGATGTTTGGTCTTGTGTATTTGACCAGTTGAGATAGCAGACTTGCATCTCCTGTCATATGCCGTGAGCAACCACTATCTAGATACCAGGTGATTCCTTGTTTGTACCTGTCACCTGTAATCACGCACAATATATGATCTTGGTACTCATATTCATTTGGGTCCTAAACTGATTAGCCCTTTAGGAACCCAGACTTGGACTAGTCTAACTGACTTTCCAGTTTAGGTGACCAGTTTCTTGAATCAGTTGAACTCTCAGAGATATATCCAATTCCATATCGTTTGGCTTTGTTCTTACTTTCAGTCGATTGAACAACTGGTTTACTTGGTTCTGAGAATTCATTTACCATAGTTGATTTTACAAAGGTAATGTACTTCCCTTTGTTCTCATTCAACCTTGGCTGTGTATCACTTGTAGAATTTTCAACATGACTGTTAAAGCCTAAACCAGTTTTATCATCAACTAATTTTTGTGAATTCTGCATTTCAGTCAATGTAACTGAAAACTTGTTCCAAGATTGAATTAGATTAGCATTTTTTGAAATTTCAGTTTTTAACTGATATATCAAGGCTTGTTCTCAATCATTTCAGCTTTTTGTTTTGCAATCTCTATTTTTTAGACTCAACACTTCAACTGACTCATCAGTTTCAGTTTTGTCATCATAAGGATCATTTTTCTCAGTAATGATCTTCTCAAATGATCGAGCAAGTTTGTGATACTCATTTACTATGTCATGCAATGTGGTAATGAGTTCCTCACGAGTGAAATTAGTAGAGTTGAAGTCAAATACATGTTCATTTGTTGATTCCAGTTCAGCATCATCTGTCATTAAGCACTTAACTTCTTCTTCATCATCACTTGAGCTGTATGAGGTTTCAGGTTCTGACTCCTCACTGTCAGTTTCTGCCCACTTAGATTTGTTCTCCTCAGCTAGAAGTACTTCATGTTTCTTCTTAAATGACTTTTTGTCATCATTGGTTCTTTTTTTATGTTCATAGGGCTTCTTTCCTCTTTAAGATAAGCCTCGACCATCCTTCTTTGGTTTTGGACAATCAGCATTGAAGTGACCAGTTTTGCCACAGTTGTAACAAGTATAAGGTTCTTCTTTGGAGTAGTTTTCTGATATTGTTTCTGGAAATTTCCTTATTTCTTATTATAAACTTTCCAAAGTTTCTGACAAATAATGACATCGCGTCATTGCTTAGCTGATCAATAGATTTGTCAACTGAACCAGTTGGTTCTAGTCTGACAGCAGTTAAAGCAGTTGTGGCTGCTGGTGTAGAAGGTTCTCCTTCTCTGGTTTGTAGTTCAAACTCATAGTCCTTCAGATCAGCAAACAAGTCATGAAGCTCAACCTTGTTCAGGTCCTTTGACTCCCTTATTGCTATGGTCTTGACATCCCATTCTTTGGGAAGACCTCTGACAACTTTCAGTGTCACCTCTTTATTGGAATACACTTTTCCAAGTGAATTTAGCTCATTGATAATGCCACTGACTCTTTCATCATATTCATGCATGGATTCACCAACCTTCATTTTGATGTTATCGAATTTCTGAACAGCAACTCACAGCTTGTTTTCTTTGGTTTGCTCATTTCCTTCACAAAGCTGGATCAGTTTTTCTCAAATTTCCTTAACAGTTTTATACATTTTGCTTTTGCTGAAGGTGACTTTATCCAGCGTTTTGTATAAGATATCCTTCGCCACATTGTCTAGATTAGCTTTCTTTTTATCTTCAGCTGTCCATTCTTCTCTTGGTTTCTCTACATGATGTGGTGCCCCATCAGATATGGCTACAACTGTGTTGGCTTTTAATATCTTCATGGATCCATCAGTAATGACGTACCACATATCATCGTCATGTGCAGCTAGATGAGCCTGCATTCTTATTTTCCAATCGTCAAAATCTTCTCTGTAAAACATTGGGATTTTATTGAATGAAGACATGGTTATCAGTTTTGTGGATAAAGTATTCTGAGACAAGATTTAACTGCTCTAATACCACTTGATAGGATCGAGTACTTGGATAAGGAGTGTTTAGAAGGGGGTTGAATAAACACTCACAACTTTTAAATCTTTTTCGAAAGATGAGTTCGGTTTAGTGATAAACTGATACTAGAAATCTTGTCAGTCAATATCAATCATTTAACAATAAAGTGCGGAATAAAACTAATTGATAGATAGAATAAAAACTGAAATAAGAAAAGTGGATTTTATGGACGTTCGGAGATTTCAAACACTCCTACGTCACCCATTCTATCACGAGAATAGGATATTCACTAAAAGACTTTGATCAATACAACAGTTTGTAAAGACCCACTTCAGTTTGGACATAGCACTGCCAAAACTGAAACTCTTAGTTTACAAAATGCTTCACAGTATGCAACTGAATTTAGCACAACTGATCTCTTACAAGATCGATTTTTACAAGTATGACACTATGCTATAAAGCTCGAATGAGTAGCCTTGATTGCTACGAATATATGCAATAAACGTGAGCTTTTATTTCAGCAGAGTAACAGCGTATTTTTCATAGATTTGACGAGTTAATATTCAGAACTTTGATATGTTATTTGTCTCAACTGCTCTTCTCTGCTATTTATAGGCTTCTCTTCAACGACAACATTTGATAGATTTTAAATCTTTTTATCCGTTGTTTTGTCATGTCAACATTTTCCTGACATTCGTACACTGCAGCTGAATTGCGGCGTTCCCACTATCTGTTGCAGTCTGCTTTTGTATTAATGTCGTTTGAACGTCCTTTTCTTGATGTGTACAGCTGAAGGATCAGCTGATAAGCAATAACCGATAAGCTCATAACAGAATGTATCAACTGATCAGTCAATTGTCCGCGTTAGTTCAGTTCAGCTGCTTTCAGTTGCTTTTGAAAATTTGTGCCTTAAACTTCAGTTATAGACGATCAGTTGAGTTTCAAGCACTTAGTTTGTCAAACAACCGAAATTTAGTTTCCAACACTTTAAGTTATCTTGATCAGTTGTTCGATAGATTAAGCACAATTTGTCAATCCACCGAAATTCAGTTTCCAACAATCTTTACATGGTTTATACGTATAAGCTACAAGTTTAAACAACTTTGAAGTTAAATGACATTTATGTTTAAGTTTACATGATAAATGATTTTTATGATTAAAGTTGCATCGTTGCATGATTTTTTTAGGTAAAACATTAGATGCTTTAGAATTTTTATGCATATTATGATATGGAATAATAAATTATATGATTTTCATTCATGCTGGCTTGTTGTGGAATTGGACATGTTTAAGAATTGGGGTTAATGGGCGTTAGGAAAGGTTGAAAATGATTCGATTATATTGATTTTGGGTTTAGTACTGATTTTCTATTTTTTGGGTCATGAGTTAATCATAAAGATTATGAGTGTTTTTGGGACATGTAGATTTTCTAAGAAAATACTGATGATTTGTGGTTACTAGTTGAGTTAATTTTGGGAATTACATATAAGAATAATGATTTGAAGACAGCGATGATATTTAGAAGTATAAATATGTATAATTTGTGATTTTAGGTTTTGATGAAAAGATAAGATTGATTACGAGAATTAATTTTGGGGTTTAATAAGCTTAAAATTATTTAACGTTCTGTTACGGGAAATCTATAGAATGAAATAAAGAATGCCAAGAATGTATGGGTTATTCAAAATTTAGGACCAATTGGATAATTTTCGAGAAAATAGGAATTAATTTTGCAATTACTAAGAAATTTGGGGACTAGTTTAGCAATAAGTGAGAATTGAATGGTTTAAATGATAGGAGTTTTCGATGATCTAGGTTGGAATGGATATTTAGAACCTTGAGATATCTTGGTTACAATGCTATAAGGAATGATTATCAAGGGCATTATAGAATGAATCAATATTGTGCTTGAAAATCTAAACGTTAGTGGAATAATATTGGGGCAAATTAAGAATTTAGAATGATGACAATTTAAGGTAAATTCCATCAATTAGTTAAGTTTAGGGATGAAAAGTTATGTTTAAAATTTGAGAATAAAATATTAAGTTTTTAATTTATTCGGGTTAAAAAACTTCATAGTTTAATCGTTAAGTTATTAAATCAAAAGGCTCAGGTTTACGTTTAAGAAAAAGTATTAGAAGTCAAATTTAAGCTTATATGATACTATGGGATAAGCTCGAGTCAATGAAGGTAAGAGAAAGTCAAAATCGAGAATTTTTTAAGTCAATAAGAAATTTGAGATTATGTGGATATTTGTATTGAAATTATGTTGTCTAAATACTATATGGGTTGTGTAATTTTGAATTACAAGTTTATGAGATAGGTGTTTATATGAAAATTTTGGGCGAAATTTTAGATCTGCAACACTTTTATATTTGGGATGTACTTTTAGATAGTTAAGCTACGTTAGTTTGGTGCTGTAAGCTAAAGATTCGATTCAAGGATCTTAGACTAATATTATGATGGGGTTGAGATAAGGTCTAAATGCTAAGGGTATTACCATGATAAAAGTCAATTAGTAAATTTTGGTGCTAAGATCTCTTAAGTTGAACTACATAAATGCTATTATCTGGATTTTAAACCTTACCATACCTTGAGTTCAATAAATTTAAGAAAGGATACTTTTGGGATTTTCATGTTGAAATATAATAGGTTGATGAATATCTTGGATATAGTATAAGAAAAATAAGATACGATAAGTTTGGTCATCCATTTCTATTACTGAGAATTTTGAGAAAATTCGAAATTCGAAGTTATAGTAAAATAGAACTAAGTCACCATAGGTCGTTTTAAGTCATGATTTGCAAACGAGGATCTTGAAGGCAAATTTAATTAGAATTGAGGAGACATAAGGACAATCTAAAACTTATTTTATCAGAGTGGCGCATCGTAAACATAGATTATTAGGACACTAGAACTAAGAGTCTAAACTTTTGATTATCGAGGATAAGTGAATTTCGGGGACGAAATTCAAATTAAGGGGGGGTAAATTGTAACGTCCCGAAAATTTGAAGATCCACGTGAACTACATGCATACAAGTTATCAAAATTCTTATGTATTTTAAATAAATTCTTTCAATTGCATGAATAAAATATTGTGTGCATGTTTACATATTTAAAATGTAACTTTCTACATGAATGCATAAAACTGTGTTTTAAAAGGTTATTTGAGATGCGATCGAGGAACGGAGACCGGAGACCATATGAGAGAAGTTATTTTTTTAAATAAATATTTTTAATTGTTTAATGTGTGGGGTATTTTAAATGGAATTTTCGAAAATGAGGTGTTTTTATACGTCCAATCGTGTTTCTAAACGGTATTCGATTTTCGACGAAAATATGAACTTTTCGATGAATCGACTATTATTTTCACAAACTTTCCTAAAAAAAATATTTTAAATAAAAACTAATGGGATTAATGGGCCTATTATACTTAGCTAATGGGCACAAGCTTGCACCATGAGTTTTAATCAAAATAAAAGCCAAAACCCTCCCCAAAACCCATCACAATGCACGCCCCTCCCCTCTTAAAATTACTAGGACTCTCCTTCATCACCCACCACACATATTTTGTGAAGGAATCCATGAAATTTGAAGGAAAAATCAGCAATGTTGCATACCTCGTCTCCCCGCCGACGTTCTTCGCATCGCAAGCCGTTTTTCGTGCGTAATATATGCGAAGGCACAACTTAATCTCCTTTTTCTCATCTATCACACCATCTTATATGTTTGATACATGATTGCATGAAAAACATGATACATTTTATAGGTTTTTGATTTTATGGCTATGCATGAACAAAACTAGTGTTTTCTTCTTTTAAAACACTTATTAATAAGGCACAAAGGGGCTGCCATGGTAGAGGAACTTGAAGGGTTGATTTTTCACATGTTTAAGGACCCTTAGGTTCATGTTTAAAGGCTGAAAAAATAGGGCAACCAAGATGAAAGAAAATTTGAAGTCAAGGGTAGACTAGGTTTTCGGCTAGGACTCCTAGGGAAGCATGGCACCTGGCTGCTATTGGGGTGAATTTTAGGGACCTAAGAGAGGCTAGCCATGATCCTAGGTTAACCACAAGAGGGCTGGAGCGAAGCTACGCACGGCCGTACCATGGGAGTCGCGCGCGCCTTGGACGTGTGAAGGAGAAGGATGGGCTGCTGTCGAGGGGTTAGCTTCGGTCCAGAAGCTTAGCTAGGGTTTGGTTAGGGTCCTGAGAGGGTGACCGAGGTTTTGGTCGTGTGGCTAAGGGGCTGGGGTCGAAGCTATCCTAGGTTCAAATCCCATTAGGACTAGAACTCTTGGTGCAGAAAATTCAGTAGCCGATAGGGGTGTCTTCGAAGGTCTTAATCAGTTTATTTTAGGTTGAATATGGTTTATTTAGGTGTTATTAATCTTTCGTTCAAGTTAGGTATGTTTTGGTTAAGTTTCGAGCCCATACGAGTCAAAATCGGGAGGTACGTCTATGTTTAAAAACGATTTGAGAAATTAGCCGAGGGGCATAAGTTTACGTCTAAGGAATGTTTATGGGAGTGTTTTTAGGTTATATGTTAAGTCTGGAATGATTTGGGACATCGTTTCGAGGTCTAAGTATAAATACAAAAAATTATGCTTCTAGGGGTAAAACAATCATTTTACACCTGAAAAATGTTAGGCGTCCTGGCATTGCCTTGAATGCTGTAAAATATGTTATGAAATTATTTGACGAAACGTTAATGCTAAAAGACATGTTGCATGCTTGGTTTAAAAGAAAAATGATTTATATGTACATGAATTTTTATAAGTGATGAAAATATGAAAAGTTGAAGGAGGTGAAGTGATTATGACTAATACGATGATATGGTTGGAGATATCGTGAGAGAAAAGGCCCCAGAGGGAGCCCGTTTACGGGAGAAAGCCTAGAGAAAACCCGACGATCGTATTTCCATCGATATGATATGATAATATATATGTAAAGCCAAGGCTCAGTTGACGGGTGAGGATGTCCCTGCCGCCCAGTACTGTGGTTACACGTAGATGGATCCAGCGACTTTCAGTTGATATGAAAGTAACAATTAACGATCTGAATTCAATAAAAGCAAAACGTATACGTATATGATGAAAGGAAATATGATATGATATGATAAAAAGAAAAATGTTTAAGTTATGCATGTTCATGAAAAGTGATTTTAAGTAAAAGTATTTTTACTGTTGCATGTTGATGTATATGTATCACTGGTTATCATGGTTAAGGTTTGCTGAGTCAATAGACTCACTAAATGTGATTGATGCAGGTGGGCATGAATATGATGGAGGTCTTGATGGTTGAACTAGATGGGCTGAAGGTGCACACAACCGGAGGACCGTCGCTAGTTTTATGCAATTAAAACTAAGTTTATGATTTAAGTTTACTTGAAAGATTTCTCGACTTTTATATACTTTTGAGAGATTTTGAGAGGATCAGAGAGTTTATGCTATATTTTGAAAAATGCTAAGTTAGGTTTGGTTGACGATTTACGACTTTATGTTTGAATGCTTACTTATGACTTTTTAAATATTTGATTGGTAAGTTTAATTTTAAATGGTATCAAAATAATATTTATACATTTATATATGTATATGCGGCCGAGAATAGTATAAGAAGGGAAAAAAATTCTAGTAGTTTTTAAGAAAAACGAGTTGTGGACGTTTCATTCTCATACATGGAATCTACTTATAAAATCATTTATAAGCAATATGTTTGATCTCCATCAAACTACAATCATCAAATTCAATTCCTTAACTTGACTATATCGACGGGAACACATAATCAGATACTTTTGTGACCCTCAATGATTCAGGGATATAGATAGTCGTGAGTTCAACTTCATTGTGATTCTGAATAAAATTTATTCTTATTCGGGCGTACCCTTATTAGCCACATTTTGTCCTATGTCAAAGGACTATTGGTGTTCAACCATAATCACAGAATTTTCTACTCAATAAGTGATAACCACTTGAAAAGTCCGAGAGAGGGTTGTTCAGTACATCATCAAACGGTCACCCATCTGTATGAACGGATATATCGGTGTCTTTACCAACTAAACATTTACAACACATATGCTAGTCTCAAGCTCAAGAGATTTTTATTCTTATTTTAGGCAGCTGATTCGACTAGGATTTTGTTTAGAATATACGGTACACTTCCTAATGAGTTTCATGATCTTACGTTGTGAGACAGACCTCATTATACCTATTGTATATTCAAGGGCTTTATCTCTGTAACTTGCACCGATATATAGATAAAGTAAATGACACAAATTGATAAGTGGCTGGAAGCACTACAACAATAAATGGCTATTGTGACACTTTTTTGTAGACACTTTTAATTAAATGTTGTTACAAATACTTACTAATGATACTTGTAAAAAATTAATAATGTGTAAAATAAAAAAAACATATTAGATTAGTTATCCTGATATTTTTATTTGATGTCATTTTTTATATGGAGGTAAACAATTATTTTTCCCACNTATTGTTATTTGATGTCATTTTTTATATGGAGGTAAACAATTATTTTTCCCACATCGTAAAAAATCATTAAAAAACTAAAATTTGTCACAATAAATAATGTGAGAATATTTGGGTTGGATAAATATTGGAGGAGGGAAAATAATTGTTTCTCTCCATATAAAAAATGACATCAATTAAAAATTTCAGGATAACTAATCTAATATGTTTTTTTATTCTCACATTTATTTTATCTATTTTTCCCTCCTCCAATATTTATCCAACCCAAATATTCACACATTTGTTATTGTCACTATAAATAACATACACGACACTTTTAGTTGTCATTATAAATGATTTTAACTGACATATAAATTTGTCATTATTACTATAATAACAAGGCATATATAAATATATTTAAAACATGAGTTTTCCTGACATTTAAAATTGTCATTATATGAATAATTAGTAATACGTATGAACTTGTCATTAACATCTTATAATGACATTAAAAAATGTCAGGAAGTTTAAAACGACATTAGAATAAAGGACATTTGTTGGAGGTGTCATTAAAACTTAAATGTCACTAAATATTGAGTATGATGACATTTAAATGTCATCATAAGCATTAGTGAAGACGAACATAAGTTGCTTGTTTTCTCAAATAGACTATGTATAGTCTGCTTTCGAAGGTCGTTTGCGGAATTATAACCATTGGATTGGACTAAAATTTGGTTGTGGTTTTCTTCAAGCATTGGACCACTATTTAATGGTATCAACCGCCTTTTAATAGATATAATTAGCCATTATATGGATGTTACAATGTTGAATTGTGAGAGTAAAAAGATTTGGTCAATGAGCCATTTATTTGGCCATTCAAATTCGAAAATTGCAAGGTTTTGCACGAGGCTGAAAAGAGCTTTATAAAACTTAACAAATTTAAAAATTTTGGTGGCTTCATAATTCGAAATCATGGGAATTTTCGGATCTTCACATAATTTCTACAAGATGGGATAGATAGCTTTTTAATTTATTTGTCCATTTTTAAAACATATTTTAAATATAAAAAATCATAAATATAACAGTTTTTAAACTTCTATATTTTGTAAAAAATCATAAAACTAAATTTATAATTTTAAAATTAAAAATATATTATTCGTTAACAACACAATATTTATATTATATTATATTGCTAATAAAGATAAAGTGGGAAAACATGTGTATTTATGGGGAAAACTCGAGACTGAATCAATAAATTTGTACAAGACAAAGGGAAATTCTAATTTTATATATATATAACATTATTTAACAAATTTTCCAAAAGAGTTGGTAGTGTAAAATGGGATTTTATGTTATGTACGTGGAATTGAACTTACTTTTCTCATTTATTGGAGATATTTATTCGACTACACCAGTCACCACTAGAGGTGATGGAAAATTTGGTTTCTTATTAAATATATAGGAAAATACATTTGCTCCGTTTGTTCCAAAATTATATTAATAAATTAAAGAAAAGATTCACAAAGTTTGCTGCTATTATGATATGTAAAGTCATGTGTGCCTCGTTAACTAGTAAATCAATAATTGAGCTAGAATTATAATATATGAGATGTATTAATGGTTTTTTAAAAAAATTAAAGATGAAAAAGTATTATTTATATTATGAAAACATAAAAATTTATGTATTTTTCAAATCAAATTTGCCCACACGACTCTCTTTTTTTTACTCTCGAATCAATGTGATTTTTTTTCTTTTTCAAAACAAATTTGCCCACACGACTAAGGAATTGTAGTTGCAAATAATAAATTATGACGCTGACGAAGAAAATTTAATCAATAAAGGAGATATCTTCCCATTTGGCGGAAGGATCTAGTACGTGGAGAATGGTCAACTCCATGTATCTAGCGAGCATTGAAGGCCATGCATTCGTTCATATTCTTTCTCATTCATGTGTATATATGTCCCTGTTGAGATTTTCACAAATACGTTCGTCGTAAGTAATTTGTGGCCTTTAAATTAGGTCTTGAAGTCTTCTAAAATATCAAGGATACAATCATATATTATGTAGATATATATGCCAAAACTACACATAAACCAATTTTAGTTTGTGGAGAAAAATATAATATAATCAAGAAATTTGTGGCAAATGTCTTCCATATTAATAATTAAGTAATTGACAGTTGTGGCTAAAATTATGAAAACGTCGTGTTGGTGTCTATTGCTTGTTACGAAATATGTGGAGTACATAAAAAGGCCAGCCCCAAACGAGTTTGAGGCATGTGCACGTTGGCCGCTAGCTAGCCACATGCTCGACTAAGATTTTTCAGTTTTGTGATTTTGATATTTTATATTGTAAAATTTTAATATTAACGTATTATCTGAAATGAAATCATTGTAGTTTTAGAACCTATCTGTATATATTATATATTTCTATTTAAATCCACCATATAATCACAAAATATGGGTTTTTTACACATTAAAAGTTTACACCCTTTAGATATTTTAAAAAACGGATTATTTAGAATTAGACTTATTTTACGTTTACAACACATAATAATTACTCGGATTGAACCCAATACTGGCCGGACTGATGACACAATTCACCTTGTGACATCGAATTTGGAAAAATCTATATATATATTTTTTTATAAATTTTGGTTAAAGATATACACAAGTCCAAACCTTGGGCAATATACTTTTTTTTTCCTTTTATTTTAAGTAATTATTTCGACCTTGGCCTCGTGCAAGTTCGAAGTTTCCAAAGTATAAAATCCAATTTTTTGTTTTACACCTTTGTTCTCACATATATTTTTTTTCAAAAAAACTCATATGAGACCGTCTCACGGTCAATTTTATGAGACAGATCTCTTAACCAACTCTCTATATCCATGAATTGTATTTTTTTTTATGTCAAAATATTACTTTTAATTTCATATATGAACTGAATCGACCCGTCTTACGGATATAAATACGTGAGACCGTCTCACATTAGACCTGATATAATTTTTTTAAGTTTATTCTTGTGTATTGCAAACAAAATCTGTAACTGTTGAAGGTCAATTTGGAAAGTTCTAGTAACTATTTAAATACAATAATTATAATATTATAGTCCTAGAATCCACGAGAAACTTGTGGGCATTTTTGGTTCTTAAACTTCGTTATTTTCAATTGAAAAAGTCCAAAAGGCATTCTCGTTTTTGCCGACGCATAGGTTTTGACTCGAATTATATTCGAGCATATTTTTGCATTGACATAATGTGATCACCAATTACTTATGACAACTTTTAATTCTATCAAACATCGAACAATAAATGTTTAAATATATTGGAAACAATAATTGTTTAATTCTATCATGCCGCTGTTAGATCTCGGTTTTCTACACGCCCAAACGCAGCGGAAGTTTTAAAATTTTTATTTTATTTTGACAATCAAAATATATATGATAGGGCGTTCGTATGGTTTTTAATAAAACATTCATAGGATGTTTAGAAAATTATACATTTGGTGAATTAATCACACGACTCCAACTATTCCGGATTTAGCGGAGATATCTCTTGATGAAATCCCTACGAACTTTCTTCAGGGACTCCTTTCTTCTAATCAGGTCCACGACTAGATGGTTTGATCCTCTTCTAATTTGCACTAGAAAAAGTAGAAGAGATTTTACGTAGGAGATTGAAATTTAAGAGGCGGCTCAAACTTCTTTATCAAGAGAGGTGGCCGAATTTTTTTTCTTTTTGGAAGAGTGATTCTCGAAAATATGGTGGTAGGAGGCTAGGGTTTTGACTTCTCAAACCACTTTTATAATCAACCCATGATCTAATTATCATAGTATAATAATTGGGCCCTTTAATTAACATTAATGGGCTTGATTAATTAACTGGATTAGTCCAACTAATTAAATCAATTAATCAAGGTCCATTAATAACTTTAATTATTTAATATGTTAGACTTGTACTCTTACAAGCCTATTAAACATATTAACCACCATATTTAATTTATTAATTAATAAGCTCAACATTTGAGTTTAATAAATTAAATCATTTATAAATTCAACATTTGAATTTATTATTCAAATTATAAATTCGACTCCTTGAATTTATATCACCTCCAAAATTTAATATTTAATAAACCCAACATTTGAGTTCAATAAATTTAAATTCTCAAATTTTATAAATTCAACTCCTTGAATTTATTCTCTCAAAAATTAATTATCATAAATTCAACTCTTTGAATTTACTATATAATATAAATTCAACTTCTTGAATTTATTCTCTCAACGGGAACAAACGATCCAGTACTTGTGTTACCCTCAATGGTTCAGGGATACAGCTAGCCGTGGGTTCACAACTCTTTGTGATTAAGGACATAATTCCTCATTCGGGTTTACCCTAGTTAGCCCCATTCTTTTCTTCAACATCTTGATCAAGAATGTCAGAACTCATTTCTGATTGCACCCATCGGATCATGGTAAGAGCGCCTAGTAGCATCGCCCCATGATCCCCTAGGTATCACTGATAGTGCCTGCAAGAACCAGTAGATTATGATTAATGTACAGTACGGTCACTTCATCTCATATATCACGATCGAATCTGCAACCAGTGGTTCATCGAGGGTTGCATATTACTTCGATAACTATGTGATAACTATAAATAGTGGCATCGCATGTACCGTTCGAGAACTCCTTCTCTAACGTACATCTCATACTCTGGCCAGAGATTCCACGCAGTATAATTTCATCAAATCACACAGGATATCCACACCCGTAGGTGAGCGGTGAATCCCCGACTACAATGCACTGGCTCCTATATGTTTCGCAACTGTACCCAACCTCGCCACCTGATGACTCTCCTGGAGCCAGTAAACGAGTCAAAGCACAGCCCTAGCATATAGAGCCTCAGTGTTGTCCCGGGTTGTAAGGACTAATGGTGTACAATCATAACCACGGACTTATCCTCTCGATGAATGATAACCACTTGGAAAGTCCGAGGGAGGGTTGTTCGGTATAATCATCATATGACTACCCATCTGCATGTTTGGACATCTCTATGCCCTTACCAAGAAACGCAGTACACAACATCACAGATGCTAGTCTCGAGCTCAAGCGACCTTTATCCATGTTTCAGGCGGCTGAATCGACTAGGAACGAATTTAGATCATACAGTGTTTACAAATGAGTTTCAACATCGAATTACGATTCATTTGTATTAAAGTATAATCAAGGTCTTTATCTATGTTTGATAACATGGGTATACAGATAAAGAAATAACAAACCATGAAATAATGAATTATATTAAAATAAAGATTGTTCTTTACAACTGAGTCAATAAAATCCCTAGTCAACAGTTGACTTGCAGGGCATCTACTCTAACAATCTCCCACTTGCCCTAGAGCCAACTACCCATAAACTTTAATCCCATTGCTTCGCGATGCTTCTCAAACAATGGTCCTGGCAAGGGCTTCGTAAGTGGATCGGCAACGTTATCTGCAGAGGGGACTCTTTGGACTGATATGTCTCCCCTTCCCACAATCTCCCGGATGATGTGGAATTTCCTCAGTACATGTTTGGATCGCTGATGAGACCTTGGTTCCTTTGCTTGCGCAACGGCACCAGTGTTGTCGCAGTACACCGGGACTGGATCAACTCCGTTAGGAATAACGCCCAACTCTTGGACAAAATTCCTCATCCAAACTGCCTCTTTAGCTGCAGCAGATGCAGCAATGTACTCAGCTTCAGTGGTGGAATCCGCAACGGTGTCTTGCTTGGAACTTTTCCAAGATACAGCCGCACCATTAAGCATGAATACAAAACCAGAGGTCGATTTCGAATCATCTACATCACATTGGAAGCTAGAATCAGTGTAGCCTTCCAATTTTAATTCTCCACCCCCATAGACCATGAACAAGTTCTTAGTTCTTCTCAAGTACTTAAGAATATCTTTCACGGCCTTCCAATGCATTGGACCAGGGTTCGCCTGATATCTGCTTGTAACACTCAAAGCGTAAGCAACATCAGGACGTGTTGATATCATACCATACATGATACTACCAATTGCTGACGCATATGGAATACGTGTCATCATCTCTATCTCTTCATCAGTTTTAGGACACATAGCTTTAGATAGAGTAACACCATGACACATTGGTAAGTATCCTCTCTTGGACTCTTCCATAGAGAATCTCTTCAGAATGGTATCGATATAAGTGGCTTGGGTGAGTCCTAGCATCCTTTTTTGATCTATCTCTATAGATTTGTATTCCCAATACATATGATGCTTCACCCATGTCTTTCATGGGGAATTAACTTGCTAACCATACTTTAGTTGATTGCAGTAATCCTACATCATTCCCAATGAGTAGGATGTCATCAACATAAAGTATAAGGAATGTCACTGTACTCCGACTAACTTTCTTGTACACACATGGTTCCTCGGGATCCTTAGAAAAACCAAACTCTTTGATTGTGTTATCAAATCCGAGGTTCCAACTCCTTAACGCCTGCTTGAGACCATATATAGATCTCTGAAGTTTGCATACCTTATGCTCACTTCCTACTGATGTGTATCCCTCAGGTTGAGACATATAAATTTCTTCTTTGATGTCTCCATTGAGGAATGCAGTCTTTACATCCATTTGCCATATTTCATAGTCATACCATGCTGCTATGGCCAGTAGTATTCTAATGGACTTAAACATAGCAACTGGTGAAAAAGTTTCCTCATAGTCAATTCCTTGCCTTTGAGTATAACCTTTTGCAACCAGTCTTACTTTGAAGGTCACTACCTTCCCATCCGCCCCAAGCTTTCTTTTGTAGATCCATTTGCATCCTATGGGAACGATTCCCTCAGGTGGATCCACTAATGTCCAGACTTGGTTTGAATACATTGAGTCCATTTCTGACTGCATGGCTTCAAGCCATTTGGATGAATCAGTATCAGATATTGCTTCCTTAAAGTTCATTGGATCACATCCAACACAAGGCTCATCATGGCCTTGTTCATGAAGAAGTGTATATCTTGCAGGTGGTCTAATAACCTTATCAGACCTTCTAGGAGCTTGTACTTCAACTACTGGTTGTTGGGGATTGGGTTCGACTACTATAGTTGAGGGAGTATCTTGAATTTCTTCAAGTTCTATCATCTTACCTTTTCTATCTAATAGAAACTCCCTTTCCAAAAAGGTGGCATTTCTTGAAACAAACACTTTTGCTTCATTGGGATGATAGAAATAATATCCAAAAGAATTCTTTGGATATCCTACAAAGTAGCACAACGTGGATCTGCTATCCAATTTGTCTCCCACTATCTGCTTCACATAAGTAGGACATCTCCATATTCTCATTTAAGAATACTTGGGAGTTTTTCCCATCCATATCTCATATGGTGTTTTATGCACTGCTTTGGTATGGACATTATTCAACAACATTGCCGCCGTTTCAAGCGCAACGCCCCAAAACGATGTAGGCAGTTCAGTGAATCCCATCATGGATCGAACCATGTCCATCAGGGTTCGATTTCGACGTTCAGAAACACCATTCAATTGTGGTGTTGCTGGTGGAGTCCATTGTGAGAGAATCTCATTCTCTTTTAGATGACCCAAGAATTCCGCACTCAAGTATTCTCCACCTCGATCAGATCGAAGTGCTTTAATACTTCTTTGTAGCTGATTTTCTACTTCAGATCTGAATTCTTTGAACTTTTCAAATGCTTCAAATTTGTGTTTAATCAAATAAACGTACCCATACCTCGAATGGTCATCAGTAAAGGTAATGAAGTAGTAATGCCCAAATTTTGTGCTCACACTTAGCGGGCCACAAACGTCCGTGTGGATCAAATCCAGTAGACCATGTGTACATTCCACGTTTCTACTGAATGGAGTTTTAGTCATTTTTCCTTTTAGACAGGACTCACAAGTTGGTAGAGAATTTATGTCTGACAGGTCAAACATGCCTTCTCCCACTAGCTTGTGCATCCTTCTTTGGGAAATATGACCTAGTCTAGCGTGCCATATTTGTGCGGGATTTGGATCTTCTATTTTTCTTTTTGTTTGTTGTTGTTTTCGTACGCGCTTGGATATTGTTCAACGGAATATCTTTTAATTTTAAGTTATAGAGAACGTTTGTTAATTCTCCAGTTCCAATCAAACATTCATTCTTGTATAAATTGCAAACACCTTTAGCAAAAACACAAGAATAACCATCCCTATCAAGCATAGAAATAGAAATAATGTTTTTAACCAATTCAGGAACAAATAAAACATCTCTCAAAAACAACTTAAAATTATGGTCCAAAATTAAAGTAACGTCTCCAATGGCAGTGGCAGCAACTCTTGCTCCATTTCCAAGTCTTAGAAAGGTCTCACCATCTCTAAGCCTCTTGCTTCTTCCCATCACCTGCAAATCATTGCATAGATGAGAACCACATCCAGTATCCAATACACAAGAAGAGGAATTACTAGAAACATTAACTTCAATATAAAACATACCATGGCCAGAACGCTTCTGGGCAAGATACTTCGCGCAATTACGCCTCCAATGTCCAGGCTTGTTGCAGTGGAAACAGTTTTGTTCTGACTTGTCAGGCTTTGTGGGCCCCGGATTTGGGTTCTTGTATGGCTTCTTGTTGGGCTTGTTCTTCTTTGGAGGGGCAGCACGTTTCTTGCCTTTATTTGGGGCTCCCTTTTTCGTACCATACGAAGAACCCACCAGAAGAACAGGCTTTTCCTTTTTAATTGTGGCCTCATAATTAGTGAGCATATTGACCAACTCTTCAAGGATGGCCTCAAGCTTATTCATATTAAAATTAACCACAAATCCATCGAACGAGGCAGGTAAAGACAGCAATAGAATATCAGTCGAGAGCTCACTAGGCATAACCAAGTCGAGTCCCACCAACTTCTCGATGAGCCCAATCATCCTAACACCATGCTCATGGACCGAAGCCCCCTCTCGCAAGCGTGTAGTCATGAGTTCTTTAACAGTAGCATGTCTCTCTGAACGAGTTTGTACAGCATACAATTCTTTCAGATGAAGGTGAATGTCAGCAGCATTCACCGCCTCCTCGAACCTCCTCTGAAGTTCATTCGACATAGAAGCCAACATGTAGCTCTTAGCTTGGAGATCATGATCCCAATGTTTCTCAAGCTTAGCTAATTCAGTCCTACTGATATCAGGAGCCGCCTCCTTAGGTGGCTTCTTATCAAGCACATACGCAATCCTTTCGGAGTTCAGAACAATCTTTAAGTTTCGAAACCAGTCATGATAGTTAGGGCCAGTCAATTTGTTTTGATCGAGAATGATTGAAAGCGGGTTACGAGTAGTCATCGTAAATATACTGAAAATGGAAAAACAGATAATGGTTACTGATAATTTTAAAATAATTCTAAGATATAAAATATGGATTTTTATTTTATAATTTCCCTCCCACTATTTTGACATTTCCACCACCCTCTGATTAAAGGGAAATCATATTTCCTTAAGAGGCACGTAGAGTCCAATTAGCCAATTATAATCCCGAATAATATCAGCCAATTATAATTTCTAAAAGGTAGAATCCAATTGCATCCCTATGCAACCTCTGCGTGTTTTGCCTCATGTTTAATAAGGACCCAATAATATGACGCCGTTTATTTTCATGTGTCAAACCAACCCATCAATATTGAATTATAGTGGACGGTCACCATGAGTTCCCCCAATAATATGAGCCAAAGTCATGGGAGTTCCACTCAATTCTCATCATATGTCCAGTGGAAGTCACAGCTTTCCGGCGTACAAGTCTCCCCAATAATATGAGCCAGACACTGTCCGCGGGTAGCGATCAACATGCAACCACGGTTGATGGAAGGCAAGGAAAAATTAAACTCTTTTAATTTTTACTTTTTCGGTTTGATATAAATTTTGAATCTTATTCAAAATGAGGGATTTTAATTTTAAAATTGTTTATCATTTTAATTTAAAAAATCACGTGCCACGAGTTTGTATGTTTGCCGGATTCATGCAACTATATTATTTAATAATATACATACATGCATACTACTATATATCACATATATCATAATATGACATTCAACAATAAATAAGGATAATCGATTGCCAACACTATTATATCCATGTGAGCCATACATGGATCCAGGTCCAAACCTAGGTGAATGCAGGGATGCAAATGCAAGTTATTACTAAAGCTTCCAATATTTTACATTTGATAATCGGGCCCACCATCTTCCTGTCTTGATCTCCCACTATTTCTAATTATTACATTTGAATAGCAATGGCACATAAGGGATACATCTCATGGGGGTGGGAACGGACCATAAACCAGGCCCACTTTAATAATATCAAATATTAACAAAATGAATAAAAACAGTAAAATATCCTAACATACACCTAACACATTGGTCAAGGCTCTCGATCATCCTTCATGCATTTAATATCAAATATTAACATCAATTAATTAAACAAATTTAATTAACTGATAAATCATATCTAATAATTTTATCACTAACCACCACCATTATTAAAGAATTTAATAAATTAAATAAACACCTTTATTTAATTTCCAATTAAATCAATAACAATTGATTTCTTGTAAAAACTTATTTTTACCATAAATAATTAAAATCATATTCTAATTATTTATTTTACAATAAAATTATTAATTTTAAAAATTAATTTTCAAAATAAAAATTGATTCAATTTTCAAAAATATCAATTTTGCCCAAAAATTTGAAAAATCAGAAAATTGCACCCTAGGCCCAAACAGTTCAAGCCCATCATCCATTACGCTTCCCGAGACGATCCCGGGAAGCCGCCCTCGCTGCCCGCCCGCTGCCCGGAATAGGCTGGATGATGGGCTTGAACTGTTTGGGCCTAGGGTGGAATTTTCTGAAAAATTTTCTTGTGTGGTTAGAAATAAATTATTCAATATCAAAACCATACGATTTAGAAAAAAACTTTGGCTCTAATACCACTGTTGGATCTCGATTTTCTACACGCCCAAACGCAGCGGAAGTTTTAAAATTTTTATTTTATTTTGACAATCAAAATATATTTGATAGCGCATTCGTATGGTTTTTAATAAAACATTCATAGGATGTTTAGAAAATTATACTTTTGGTGAATTAATCACACGACTCCAACTATTCTGGATTTAGCGGAGATAGCTCTTGATGAAATCCCTACGAACTTTCTTCAGGGACTCCGTTCTTCTAATCAGGTCCACGACTAGATGGTTTGATCCTCTTCTAATTTGCACTATAAAAAGTAGAAAAGATTTTACGTAGGAGATTAAATTTAAGAGGCGGCTCAAACTTCTTTCTCAAGAGAGGTGGCCGAATTTTTTTTCTTTTTGGAAGCGTGATTCTCGAAAATATGGTTGTAGGAGTCTAGGGTTTTGACTTCTCAAACCACTTTTATAATCAACCCATGATCTAATTATCATAGTATAATAATTGGACCTTTTAATTAACATTATTGGGCTTGATTAATTAATTGGTTTAGTCCAACTAATTAAATCAATTAATCAAGGTCCATTAATAACTTTAATTCTTTAATATGTTAGACTTGTACGCTTACAAGCCTATAAAACATATTAACCACCATATTTAATTTATTAATTAATAAGCGCAACATTTGAGTTTAATAAATTAAATCATTTATAAATTCAACATTTGAATTTATTATTCAAATTATAAATTCAACTCCTTGAATTTATTCTCTCAACGGGAACAAACGATCCAGTACTTGTGTGACCCTCAATGGTTCATGGATACAACTAGCCGTGGGTTCACAACTCTTTGTGATTCAGGACATAATTCCTCATTTGGGCTTACCCTAGTTAGCTCCATTCTTTTCATCAACATCTTGATCAAGAATGTCAGAACTCATTTCTGATTGCACCCTTCGGATCATGGTAAGAGCGTCTAGTAGCATCGGCCCATGATCCCCTAGGTATCACTGATAGTGCCTGCAAGAACCAGTCGATTATGATTACTGTACAGTACGGTCCCTTCATCTCATATATCCCGATCGAATCTGCAACCATTGGTTCATCGAGGGTTGCATATTAATTCGATAACTATGTGATAACTATAAATAGTGGCATCGCATGTATCGTTCGAGAACTCCTTCTCTAACGTACATCTCATACTCTGGCCAGAGATTCCAAGCACTATAATTTCATCAGATCACATAGGATATCCACAATCGCAGGTGAGCGGTGAATCTCCGACTACAATGCACTGGTCCTATATGTTTCGCAACTGTACCCAACCTCGCCACCTGATGACTCTCCTGGAGCCAGTAAACGAGTCAAAGCACAGCCTTAGCATATAGAGCCTCAGTGTTGTCCCGGGTTGTAAGGACTAATGGTGTACAATCATAACAACGGACTTATTCTCTCGATGAATGATAACCACTTGGAAAGTCCGAGGGAGGGTTGTACGGTATAATCATCATATGACTACCCATCTGCATGTTTGGACATCTCTATGCCCTTACCTAGAAACACAGTACACAACATCACAGATGCTAGTCTCGAGCTCATGCGACCTTTATCCATGTTTCAGGCGGCTGAATCGACTAGGAACGAATTTAGATCATACAGTGTTTACAAACAAGTTTCAACATCGAATTACGATTCATTTGTATTAAAGTATAATCAAGGTCTTTATCTATGTTTGATAACATGGGTATACAGATAAAGAAATAACAAACCATGAAACAATGAATTATATTAAAATAAAGATTGTTAATTACAACTGAGTCAATAAAATCCCTAGCCAACAGTTGGCTTGCAGGGCATCTACTCTAACAGCCGCGACATTGTCCGTGTTGTTGAAGTGATTTCGATTGAGGCGGATTGCGAACACGAGTGATGCTCGCCAAGTAATGTCTACTAAGTACGTTCATCATAGAGGCTTTAATAAGAAGAGAGTTTTTTTAGCTTGAATAGGTCATTGTATGATAACAGTTTATATTTATTGTATTCATTGGATATTTGGGTGTGGTCCTGTGGACGCAGATCTTTTGACTGAACCACGTTAAAATCTTTGAGATCTTTTGTTCTTTAGAACTTCTTCTGTAGTACCCAAAACCAGTACACGTAAATTCCATGCATTCATTTATTGGTTAAATCATTATTTAAATTTAAAAGTTATTTTAATGATGCATTATTTAATTAAATTACATTATTTTAATGTTTATGTGATGCACGTTAAAATATTTTCTCAAGTTTCATGTTTCAGGCGATTATTCGATGCGGCATCGAGGAAAAGAGACCGGTGACGATTTTTGGTAATTTTAAAATGTGGCATTTTATTTTTAAGTCAAGGATGAGGCATTTTAAATAATTTATTTAATTTACCATTTTAAAAGCCTAATTTAATTATTAAGTGATTTCATGATTCTTTTTTTTTAAACTTTTAAAAATTAGTGAGTGTGCATTTATTTTAAATTAGGGGACCTTGCTTAGTTGTGAGAATTAGCTTTTTTTAATCATTTTTATTAGTATTTTTAATTAGCATTATTAATTCCTAATTGAGCAAATTTTATTCCTCTAATTTAACTAAACACACGCAGACACGCTTATTCACACACACCTACACGTATAACACACACACACACCTCTCTAGTTATCACTTCATCATTTTTAAAAGAAAATGTTAGGGTTCTTAGCACTAGAGCAGCAGCCGCCCCTCCCCTGAATCTTTCCAGCAAAATTTCGTTGGTCTTATTGCAAGAAAACCAAGCCACGTTCGTCCCGGATCAAGCCTCGCTCAGTTCCCGCGTCGATATCGCCGTTTCGGTATTTCTAATTGTCAAAAGGCACGTATATTCAGTTTCTTTCTGCATCGATCATGTCATAGTATGCGTTGCGATGTATTTTGTATGAAAATCATGTGATGTTGTGTAGAAGTTTGAGCAATTATGTTTAGATCACTTTTGAAACCGTTTTTGGATCTAAAATCACGTTTTGCTGTCTTTTTAAATACTGTGAATTTTCGGTCATGATTTTGAGAAAACTTTCAACATAATAATCGTATACTTTTTGATACCTTCGATTTGATATAACATTCGAAAATTTTGGATAAAAATTGAGTGAGTTATGGCGTTTTTCGTGGGACTGCTCAAACTGCATTTTTCCGAAAATTATGATATTGATGCGTTCTTGAAGTTTTATTGTTGCAAGCTTAGTTGGGGATCGACGGGTGATCCTTCCTTCTCTTCGGTAGGTCTTGTAGCGAACCTACACGGACCCGTAGCCAGACCTTGGCACGGGGTCCGTGTACCACCTGTTTTAGGTAAAATGTATTGTGTTCTTGGGAGTTTCACGCCATGGTTTAGTACGATGATTTAAATAAGGACAAGTCCCGAGCGTTTTAGAATGTCTTAAGTTATTTATTGAATTGGGTGGTGAGCACGTATACCTACGTCTAAGTTATGCATCTTAAGCATTTAAATTCATGTTAGTATGTGCAGCAGAGGCCCCAAGTGAGATCCAACGAATCCATCAACGTCAAGTAAGTATGTTTGACGTGCAAAGAAAATATTTCAAGTTTTGAAGTATGCTAAATATCTTGTGACCAATTATGAATGGGTTTGGAAGTCGGTGAACGTGGCCGAGGACGTCTCCACCCCGTTAAAGCATGAACATGTTTAGATCAGGATTGGAAAGCGTTAAAGCATGAACGGGGACCAATCCACCCGTTAAAGCATGAACGGAGATCTCATGTATGTGGGGCAGTGGATACGTCCCTGTCAGCCCAGTACTGTGGTTTGTCTAATCAGGCATTTATTATGTATGGGTCACTTGCTTTGAAACATGCCTCTACGCAAAATGATGAAGTCATGTATGTTCAAGTATGTTCAAGTATGCAAGCATGTTTAAGAAAAGTTTTATGTTGATGGCATGTCTATGTATGTATGTACGTATGTTCAAGTTTTAGTTATGCAAGTTCAAGTTTCATGTATGTACTCCCTATTTTAAAGTTGCATGTGGTTTTATTATTCAGTATTCATTACCTTCCAGTTTACACGTGTTGAGTCTTTAGACTCACTAGACTTGATCGATGCAGGCGAGGAGTATGTTGAGGAGGCTAGGGGTGGAGACCAAGGAGCTGGCTTGGACTGAGCGGAAGGCTAAACCCGAGGACCGCCATGTTTTGAAGTTTTATGCAATGATCAAAATACTCTGATTTATGTTCTGGTTATGAGATTTTAAACAAACACTTTTAGCAAACTTTATTTGAGATATTTGCATTACAAATATTTTGAATAGCTTTTGATTGAAGGTTTACTTCTTATTTAAGAAAATTTTTATTTTTCCGTAAATTTTAAATAGTTTAAAAGTACGGTACGTTACATCTTCAACCCTGCATCAAAATGACATTAAAATGGTGTGAAACGTCATTTTGGTGCAGAGAGATGTTCTCCAATGAGACCGCGTAATTTTGGCAAAATAGCATGGCCTCATTTCCTTAGCTCTACGCCAATTTGGCGCAAGCTTTTATTTATTTTTTTAATTTTTTTGTTTTTATTTATTATAAATATTTGTATTAAAGATTATACAATTTGTAAAAATACAATATAACAATTGAAAATGTTAATTTTAACACAAATATAAATATAAAATATAATGATTAATATATGTAAAATAAAAAAAAATATTCTGAAAATATTCTTCCTGCTGTAAGATTTAAAGTGAATGGGTTGGAGTTAGATGTTAAATTTGGTGCAGAAAATGCAACTATTTTAGTGCAAAACTTGCACTATAGTAGAATTAAGGGTTGAAAATTGCCTTATGTTATTGTCTATTTGTTTAATAATCAATTGTAATGAATGAAGTCATTAATATAGCAAGATAACACGTTTCAATTGGTATCAGAGAGATTCACTAATGTGTTTTTGAAGTGCGATCCTTGTTTTTTGTGTGATACAATTTCTTGCGGACGTGGATTTTGGACGAGAAAGCGGTTTTATCACCAGGCCCCCACTTCTGGACAACACTAACTACCCATATTGGAAAGCGAGAATGAGAGTGTTCATCAAATATGTAAACAGTATGCAAAAGAAATAAATGTGATATTTACAGCAGTATATGTAAACCAGTTAATAATCATATCTACGTGTGAATCAGTCAAGATCATGCATGGAACATTCTAGAGACAACCTATGAAGGTAGTAAAAATTTCTTAACTCAAGGTTTTGGCAACCTAGTTTGAGGATCTCAATATGAAATAGGACGATATCATCAACGACTTTAATACCGAGCTGTGCGATATTGCAAACGAAGCATTTACCCTATGATAAAAATACTTGTATTATAAACTTGTTCGGAAGAAGTTGTGCTCAATCCCAAGCCGATTTGATGTAAAAGTGGCAGCCGTCGAAGAAGCAAAGGACATAGATGTAATGAGATTGGACGAACTGATGGAATCCTTACTCACATTTTAAATGGAATTCGAGCGGAAAATAAAATGCAAACACAATCATGAGGGAAGTGAAATGTCAAAAAATCATGATGACTTGGTTGAATCTTTTGGTGTACTCACTAAGAACTTTTCCAAAGTTTTGAACAAAATTAATGATCGAGGTAAATCTCCAAATTTCCCAAGTACCAATAAGTCGTATAATTTCCAAAATTTCAAGAAAAACGAGGAGAACTTGACTGGAGGAGAAGGAAAGAATAAACTCGAAGACATCCAGTGTAGGGCATGCGAAGGATATATATGGACGCATTCAAGCTGAATATGCAAATACTTTGAAAAACAAGAACAAGGCAATGAACTCTACATGCAGTGGTGTTGAATCAAAAGAAAGTCAGGAAGAAAACGATGAACAAGTGAGAAACCATGTTGCTTTTAACTACACAAATCTGTTGGAGAAGGAACTGTTGGATCTCGGTTTTCTATACGCCTAAACGCAACGGAAGTTTTAAAATTTTTATTTTATTTTGACAATCAAAATATATTTGATTGGGCGTTCGCATGGTTTTTAATAAAACATTCATAGGGTGTTGAAATTTTATACCTTTGGTGAACAATTCACACGGCTCCAACTATTCCGGGGTTAGCGGAGATAGCTTTTGATGAATACCCTACGAACGTTCTTCAGAAACTCCTTTGTTTATTCTTCTAATCAGGTCCACGACTAGATAATTTGTTCCTCTTCTAATTTGCACTTGAAAATTAGAAGAAGTTTTCGAAGGAGATCAAAATTTGAGAGGTGGTTCAACCCCAAAAATTCCTTCAAGGTGGCCGAAATATTTGAGAGGAGGATGGAAGGGAATTTTCGAAAAATATGATGCTAGTGTGGAGGCTAGGGTTTAAGTCTTCTACTTAAATAAAGCCTCCATCACCTAATTATCATAAAATAATACATGGGCCTCTTAATTAACATTAATGGGCTTGATTAATTAATTGGACTAGTCCAACTAGTTTAATTAATTAATCTAAGTCCATTAAGAACTTTAATTGTTTAGTATGTTGAACTTGTACTCCTACAAGCTCATTTAAACATACTTCCCCCAATATTTAATTTATATTTAATAAACTCAACTTTTGAGTTTAATAAATTAAATCTATTATAAATTCAACACTTAAATTTATTATTTAAATTATAAATTCAACTCTTTTGAATTTTCTCACCTCCAAAATTTAATATTTAATAAACTCAACTTTTGAGTTTAATAAATTAAATTATCAAATTTTATAAATTCAACCATTTGAATTTATTCTTTCCATATTTCATAAATTCAACTTCTTGAATTTACTATCTCATAAATTCAACTCCTTGAATTTATTTTCTCAAAATTTAATTATCATAAATTCAACTCCTTGAATTTACTATATCATAATATAAATTCAACTCCTTGAATTTATTCTCTCAACGGGAACAAACGATCCAGTTCTTGTGTGACCCTCAATGGTTCAGGGATACAGCTAGCCGTGGGTTCACAACTCTTTGTGATTTATAATAACATTTATTCTTATTCGGGCTTACCCTAGTTAGCCCCATTCTTTTCATCAACACCTTGATCAATAATGTCAGAACTCATTTCTGATTGCACCCATCGGATCATAGTAAGAGCGTCTAGTAGCATCGCCCCATGATCCTCTAGGTATCACTGATAGTGCCTGCAAGAACTAGTCGATTATGATTAACATACAGTATGGTCCCTTCATCTCATATATCTCAATCGAATCTGCAACCATTGGTTCATCGAGGGTTGCATATTAATTCAATAACCATGTGATTACTATAATAGTGACATCGCGTGTACTATTGGAGAACTCTTTCTCTAACGTACATCTCATACTCTGGCCAGAGATTCCATGCACTATTATTACATCAGACCACATAGGATATCCACACCCGTAGGTGAGCGGTGAATCCCCGACTACTATGCACTTGCTCCTATATGTGTCGAAACTATACCCAACCTCGCCACCTGATGACTCTCCTGGAGCCGGTAAACGAGTCAGAGCACAGCCCTAGCATATAGAGCCTCAGTGTTGTCCCGGGTCGTAAGGACTAATGATGTACAACCATCACCACGGACTTATCCTCTCGATGAATGATAACCACTTGGAAAGTCCGAGGGAGGATTGTTCGGTATAATCATCATATGACTACCCATCTGCATGTTTAGACATCTCTATGCCCTTACCAAGAAACGCAGTACACAACATCACAGATGCTAGTCTCGAGCTCAAGCGACCTTTATCAAGGGTTTTAGGCGGCTGAATCGACTAGGAACGAATTTAGAATATGTAGTGTTTACAAATGAGTTTCAACATCGAATTACGATTCAATTGCATTAAAGCATAATCAAGAACTTTATCTATGCTGCTTGCATGGGTATACAGATAAAGTATAACGAAACCATTAAAAGGTAAATTATATTAAAATAAAGATTGTTTATTACATTTGAGTCAATAAATTTCCCAGCCAACAGTTGGCTTACAGGGCATCTACTCTAACAATCTCCCACTTGCACTAGAGCCAACTACCCTTACACTTTAATCCCATTGCTTCGCGATGCTTTTCAAACAATGGTCTTTGCAAGGGCTTTGTAAGTGGATTAGCAACATTATCTGTAAAGGGGACTCTTTCGACTGATATGTCTCCACTTCCCACAATCTCTCGTATGATGTGGAACTTCCTCAGTACATGTTTGGATCGCTGATGAGACCTTGGTTCTTTTTCTTGCGTAACGACACCAGTGTTGTCGCAGTACTCTTGGACAAAATTTCTCATCCAAACCGCCTCTTTGGCTGCAGCAAATGCAGCAATGTATTTGGCTTCGGTGGTGGAATCCGCAACGGTGTCTTGCTTAGAACTCTTCCAAGAGACAGTCGCACCATCAAGCATGAATACAAAACCAGAGGTCGATTTCGAAACATCTACGTCATATTGGAAGCTAGAATCAGTGTAGCCTTCCAATTTCAATTCTCCACCCCCATAGATCATGAACAAGTTTTTAGTCCTTCTCAAGTACTTAAGAATATCTTTCACGTCCTTCCAATGCATTGGACTAGGGTTCGCCTGATATCTGCTTGTAACACTCAGAGCATAAACAACATCAGGACGCGTCGATATCATATCATACATGATACTACCAATAGCTGACGCATATGAAATACGTATCATCATCTCTATCTCTTCATCAGTTCTAGGACACATAGCTTTAGATAGAGTAACACCATGACACATAAGTAAGTATCCTCTCTTGGACTCTTCCATAGAAAATCGCTTCAGAATGATATCGATATAAGTGGCTTGGGTGAGTCCTAGCATCCTTTTTGATCTATCTCTATAGATCTGTATTCTCAATACATAGGATGCTTCACCCATGTCTTTCATGGAGAATTTACTTGCTGATCATACTTTAGTTGATTGCAGCAATCCTACATCATTCCCAATGAGTAGGATGTCATCAACATAAAGTATAAAGAATGTCACTGCACTCCCACTAACTTTCTTGTACACACATGGTTCCTCAGGATTCTTAGTAAAACCAAACTCTTTGATAGTGCTATCCAATTTGAGGTTCCAATTCCTTGACGCCTGCTTGAGACCATATATAGATCTATGATGTTTGCATACCTTATGCTCACTTCTTACTGATGTGTATCCCTCAGGTTGAGACATATAAATTTCTTCTTTGATATCTCCATTGAGGAATGCAATCTTTACATCAATTTGTCATATCTCATAGTCATACCATGCTGCTATGGCTAGCAGTATTCTAATGGACTTAAACATAGCAACTTGTGAAAAAGTTTCCTCATAGTCAACTCCTTGACTTTGAGTATAACCTTTTGCAACCAATCTTGCTTTGAAGGTCAATACCTTCCCATTCGCCCCAAGCTTTCTTTTGTAGATCCATTTGAATCTTATCGGAACGATTCCCTCAGGTGGATCCACTAATGTCTAGACTTGGTTTGAATACATAGAGTCCATCTCAGACTGCATGACTTGAAGCCATTTTGATGAATCAGTATCAGATATTGCTTATTTGAAGTTCATTGGATTACATCCAACACAAGACTCATCATGGTCTCGTTCATGAAGAAGCGTAGATCTAGCAGGTGGTCTAATAACCCTATCAGACCTTCTAGGAGCCTGTACTTCAACTACTGGTTGTTGGGAAATAGGTTCAACTTCTAAAGTTGAGGAAGTATCTTGAATTTCTTCAAGTTCTATCATCTTGCCTTTTCTATCTAATAAAAATTTTTTTTCCAAAAAGCTGGCATTTCTTGAAACAAACACTTTTGCTTCATTGGGATGATAGAAATAATATCCAACAGAGTTCTTTGGAAATCCTACAAAGTAGCACAAAGTGGATCTACTATTCAATTTGTATCCCACTGTCTGCTTCATGTAAGCAGGACACCCCCATATTCTCATGTAAGAATATTTGGGAGTTTTCCCCATCCATATCTCATATGGCGTTTTATCCGCTGCTTTAGTATGGACATTATTCAACAACATTGCCGTAGTTTCAAGCGCATAGCCCCAAAACGTTGTAGGCAATTCAGTGAATCCCATCATGGATCGAACCATGTCCATCAAGGTTCGATTACGACGTTCAAAAACACCATTCAATTGTGGTGTTGCTGATGGAGTCCACTGTGAGAGAATCTCATTCTCTTTTAGATAACCCAAAAATTCAGCAATCAAGTATTCTCCACCTCGATCAGATTGAAGTGTCTTAATACTCATTTCTAGCTATTTTCTACTTCAGATCTGAATTCTTTGAACCTTTCAAATATTTCAGATTTATGTTTCAACAAATAAGCATACCCATACCTCGAATGGTCATCAGTAAGGATAATGATGTAGGATTGCCCATATTTTGTGCTAACACTTAGCGGGCCACAAACGTTTGTGTGGATCAAATCCAGTAGACCATGCGCACGTTCCACGTTTCCATCGAATAGAGTCTTTGTCATTTTTCTTTTTAGACAGGACTTACAAGTAGGTAGAAAATTTATGTCTGACAAGTCAAACATGCCTTCTCCCACTAGCTTGTGCATCTTTCTTTGGGAAATATGACCTAGTTTGGCGTGCCATATTTGTGCGATATTTGGATCATCTAATTTTCTTTTGTTTGTTGTTGGAATCATGTTTACTTGGACATTCACTTATCATTTTCAGAACATTTCTGATGTATATAATTTTTTATGTCCAGACTTCTTGCAGTGAAATAAATATGTTCTGACTTATCGGGCTTTGTTGGCCTTTTAAGTGTCCTTCAGAGTTTGCCTCTTATTGGGTTTGTTTTTCTTGAGAGAGACAGAACATTTCTTTCCCTTAACTTGTGGGCCATTTTTCGTCTGACGAAAGGCCCATTAAAAAACAACAATTTCCTGTTTTATGGTGATTTCATAAGTTATAAGTGTATTGACTAGCTCTTCAAGGCTATCATCTATTTTATTCAAATTGAAGTTCACCATAACCCCGTCAAATAAGGAAGAGAGAAACAACAAATTGATATTATCTAGTAACTCGTTAGGAATCACATATTCCAGGCCCACCACATTCTCAATAAGCCCCGTCATACGTACACCACGCTCATGGGCCAAAGCCCCATCTTGCATACGTGTAGTCATGAGCTCCTTGAAAGTGGTGTGCATCATTATATGAGTTTCATGCACCATGCAACTCTTGCAAGTGCATTTGAATGTCAACAGCATTCAACATTTCCTCAAACTGTCCCTACAGTTCATTTGACATAAAAGCGAGCATGTTACACTTTAGCTTGCATACTATGGTCCTACCATCTTGCTTGCTTTGTCAGTTCAACAGGACTGACATTAGTGTGTATACATTTTCTCCGAATTCAGAACAATTACTCAACCAGTCTTGAAAGTTTGGTTCGGTTAGCTTGTTAATAACAAAAATGTATTACGTGACAAAGTCGAAAATGTACTGATATGGAAACAGAATAATTTTTGATGATTATTTTAAAATAATTTTAAGATATAAAATATGGATTTTATTTTATAAATCTCCCTCCCACTATTTTGACATTTCCACAACCCTCTGATGAAAAAGGGAAATCGTATTTCCTTAGTGGGCACGTAGAGTCCAATTAGCCAATTATAATCCCGAATAATATCATCCACTTATAATTTCTAAAAGGTAGAATCCAATTGCATCCCTATGCAACCTCCGCGTGTTTTGCCTCACGTTTAATAAGGACCCAATAATATGACGCTGTTTATTTTCACGTGTCAAACCGACCCATCAATATTGAATCGTAGTAGACGGTCGCCATGAGTTCCCCTAATAATATGAGCCGAATTCATGGGAGTTCCACTCAATTCACATCATATGTCCGGTGGAAGTCACAGCTTTCCGGCGTCCAGGCCTCCCCAATAATATGAGCCAGAAACTGTCTGCGGGTAGCGATCAATATGCAACCACGGTTGATGGAAGACAAGGAAAAATTAAACTCTTTTAATCTTTACTTTTCCTGTTTGATATAAATTTTGAATTATATTCAAAAGGAGGGATTTTAATTTTAAAATTGTTTCATCATTTTATTTTAAAAAACGCATGCCACGAGTTTGTATGTTTTCCGGATTCATGCAACTATATTATTTAATAATATACATACATGCATACTACTATATATCGCATATATCATAATATGACATTCAACAATAAATAAGGATGATCGATCGCCAACACTATTAGATCCATGTGAGCCAAACATGGATCCAGGTCCAAAACCTATGTGAATGCAGGGATGCAAATGCAACTATTACAAGAGCTTCCAATATTTTACATGTCTTCATCTAATGTGGGGCCCCGGGTCCGATATCTAATATTAATAATTATAATTGTCACACACCAAATAATTGAGTAAAATACATAATTTGTTGTTCACAAACTTACATAAACATCGACAAAATAATTTAATTGTCTCAAATGTTTGAAATATAAATTTTCAACATGCCAACATGAAGTAGTGAACCAAAGAAATCCGAACATCATCACATAGCTCCTAAGACCCGAGAATCCCACTATAACTCGTATCTCCTCGCCTTGAGCTGGACTCTGGCATCCCAAGCCTCGCCTCACCTACCGTCAAGCACATGAAAACAAGAGGTACCGGACATGCCGGTGAGTATAAACCCAGTATGATACAATCAATCACAAATGAGAATTAAATTTTCAAATATTTCATATAAATTCATAAAGATGCAATATAATGCAATGCATGATCAGAAGCTGTGGGCTATCAATAAATCTCAAGATCAAGTGAATCATCTGGTCATAGGGTACCCAAGGGAATAGAATCACCCAGCAACATCCACCGACTCATCCGCTCGGGGTGGGGTGCTGTGTTCTACAATCCCAGGACTATGGTGCGCCTATAGAGAGTGTTCAGGCCATAGCAGCGACCTCCGCATACACTATGCCAACTCAACTATAGCCCCATACGTCCAACAAATCAATATATCAAGGCGACCTCCGCCATATCAAATCTGAATCAACAAGTGGCTCAATATGCAATGTCATGATGCAAATCAATATCATCATCTCGATATCATAATCAACTCATCTCAATACAACAATCATCATCAAATCACCAATAGTTCATCAAGCCATAGAGTTTTCAATTTAAAATAAAAATGATACTTTTACCTCGTATGTTATCGACCGTAACATACCTTTCAAATATTACCAAAAGAAGATCGAAATGTGTAGATGAGAAGTCTTGAACCTTTGAATTCTACTATAACTCAAGGACTTTGATCATCTATCAAAACAGAGTAATTTCTGTTCAAAATTCATAATTAGTTCAATACTGCTTTGAATCAAGATCCGTAAATTTCTTAACCTTAATATGCCATAAAAACATTCATTGAATCATTTCATCAAACACATAGCATGCGTGCTAAAGAAATTAGCTCCTATACTTTGCCATTGGCTTCAATTCCATTTTAAATTCAAACCAACACAATTTCAACATCTCCAACATCTCAAATATCAACACAAATATCAATTCTAAACTTCATCCCATTTCCAAACTTGAATAAAAATATAACATACTTACACCATCTTGAAGATCTTGGAGAGAGGATCACAAATCTAACTTCATTTCATAATTTCCTTGAACAAATCTCCCATAGATTGAAGAAGAAATTAGAAGATGAAAGGAAAAATGAAGAACCCTAGCTCTAAACCGATGGAGTAGGAAAAAGAGAAGAGAAAATGATACAAAAATCATTCCCCAATCAAATATATACCATCCAAACCTCAAAACACGTTTTTTGTACAAGTGCTGGGCGCCATGGCGCGTGATTTTGGCGCAGCCGCGCGCCCCTTGCTGCCCAAACACCAAAATTTCAGCACTGCGCGCGCTAGGGCGCCGGATCCTGCGCAGGGGCGCGCAGTATTCTGCCAAGAACGCATTTTTAACTTCAGAATTTGCGAAAGTGGTAAACTACAAAGTTGTAGCCCTATGTCTTGGCTTGCATCTCCAATTGGCCTCATGTCATTTGGAGATCTGAGTAAAAAGTTATGCTAAATCTCCCAACATGTGTCATTGTAGGAACGACGATACGCACGACACACTTCGGGGCGCTTTTGGCTCGTCTTCCCTAATGATTTGAACAAAACTCAAAACATGAAAGTTATAGCCTTATGTCATATCTTTTTAATGGAAGTAGCCTCACATCAATTGGATCAATATACAAAACATTATGCTAAAAACCACAACTACTGCCACATTTTTCATACCGTTTCTGCACTTCCATCACCTATTTAGCTCAAATTCAACCTTTGATTCTACCCATCAATTTTCTATTCCATTCTATAACATTCATTACCATTTATACCACAACGTAAAGTCATAAACCATCACAACTAATGCCACAATATTTCAAAATTCGGGCATTACAATTCCTCCCCTCTAAAAATAGATTTCGTCCTCGAAATCAATCATCTCTTTCAAGTCTAACATGTAATAATCAATACTGAAAATAAAAACCGAGAATAGAAGCGTACTTCATTGGAATAACTCTGGATATTTTTGTCTCATTTTATCTTCTAATTCCCAAGTTGCCTCTTCGACACCATGTCTGTTCCACTGTATTTTAATCAACGGTATCAATTTATTTCTGAGTTGCTTATCTTTTTTGTCTAGAATTTGAATCGGTCTCTCAATATAGCTCAAAGTCTTGTCTAACTCAACCTCATCAGGTGGAAGCACATGAGATGGATCTGGATGATATTTCCTCAACATGGACACATGAAAAACATCATGAACACCTGATAACGCAGGAGGAAGAGCTAATCTATAAGCCAAATCACCCACACGTTCCAAAATCTCATACGGACCTACAAATCTCGGTGATAATTTTCCTTTCTTTCCAAATCTAACTGTACCACGGAAAGGAGATATTTTCAGAAAAACTCTGTCACCTTTCTCAAAAATCAACGGCCGTCTCCTGATGTTCGCATACTTAGCCTGCCTATCCTGAGCAGCTCTCATACGACTCTGAATCAATTTCACCTTCTCTGTCATATCTCTTATCATATCAGGTCCTACAATTGGTGCTTCAGATAAATCGTCCCAATACAAAGGAGATCTACATTTCCTGCCATATAGTGCTTCAAATGGTGACATTCCAATGCTCACTTGATAACTGTTGTTATAAGAAAACTCGACAAGTGGTAACGAATCCTGCCAACCAATACCAAAATCCATCACTACAGCTCTCAACATATCCTCTAATGTCTGAATAGTACGTTCTGACTGTCCATCTGTCTGAGGATGATATGCTGTACTCAAATGCAAACGAGTACCAAGAGCCTCTTGTAAACTCTGCCAAAAATGAGAAGAAAATCTGGGATCACGATCTGATACAATTGACTTAGGCACACCATGCAATCTCAAAACTTCTCTGATATACAATCTGGCCATCTGATCATGCCTATATGTCATCTGATACGGAATGAAACATGAAGACTTGGTTAATCTGTCAACGATAACCCAAATTGCATCGCAACC
Source organism: Primulina huaijiensis (assembly GCF_012295235.1). Lineage (NCBI taxonomy): Eukaryota > Viridiplantae > Streptophyta > Magnoliopsida > Lamiales > Gesneriaceae > Primulina > Primulina huaijiensis. The sequence goes on along the minus strand of NC_133323.1, from coordinate 10,717,785 downwards.
CCTTGACGACCTCGGCAATTTCGTGACAAAGTCCATGGTGATATGGTCCCACTTCCATTCTGGAACCTTAAGGCTATGCAAAAGACCTCCTGGTCGCTTTCTTTCTGCTTTCACTTGTTGACAATTCAAACAACGAGATACAAATTCTACTATGTCAGATTTCATTCTTTTCCACCAAAATTGTTTCTTCAAATCATTGTACATCTTTTTACTTCCAGGGTGTACACTGAATTTACTGCAATGAGCATCATGCAAAATCTGCATCCTCAACTCTGAAATATTAGGAACTACAATACGATCATTCACAAACAAAATACCCTCATTATTGACCTGAAATTCTGATCGATGTCCTGATCTGACGAGTTCAACTGATTTCTGAATGCTTTGATCTAACCTTTGGGCCTCTTTAATTTTAACAAACAACTCGGGTTCTGCCTGAATCATAAATACTCTTACAGGTTGAGTATCTACCACAAAATCCAAACCAGAAAGACAACATTCTTCTACTAGATCAGATACACTGCTAGTGATCAAAGACATATTACATACTTTTCTGCTCAAAGCATCGGCTGCTGCATTAGACTTGCCTGGATAATATTTTATTTCGCAATCATAGTCTTTCAACAAATCTAGCCAACGTCTCTGTCTCATGTTCAGCTCAGCTTGTGAAAAGAGGTATTTCAAACTCTTATGATCAGTGAATATTTCAAATGTCTCCCCATACAAGTAGTGACGCCAAATCTTTAAGGCAAAAACCACTGCTGCTAGTTCCAAGTCATGCACTGGGTATCTAGACTCATGTGGCTTCAACTGTCGTGAAGCATAGGCAACAACACGTCCATGCTGCATTAATACACAACCCAGTCCTTGATGTGAAGCATCAGTGTGCACTGTAAATCCTCCTACACCTGATGGAATAGTCAGAACTGGAGCACTAGTCAATCTCTTCTTAAGTTCAACAAAACTATCCTCACATGCTTGTGACCAAATAAATGGTGCATTCTTTTGTGTCAGCTGGGTAATTGGCCTCGCAATCTGTGAGAATCCTTTAATAAATCTGCGATAATAGCCTGCCAAACCCATAAAACTACGTACCTCAGGAACTGATGTCGGTCTAGACCAATTGATGACTGCCTCAACTTTACTCGGATCAACTGATATACCTGCACTTGAAATCACATGTCCAAGGAAAACCACTCTATCCAACCAAAACTCGCATTTGGATAATTTAGCATACAACTTTTCAGTTCTCAAAATCTGCAAAACAGCCCTCAAGTGCTTGACATGCTCAATTTCAGATTTTGAATAAATAAGAATATCATCAATGAAGATCACAACAAATTGATCTATATACCGTTGAAAAACACGGTTCATCAAATCCATAAATACCGCAGGTGCATTGGTCAACCCAAAAGGCATAACCAAAAATTCAAAATGCCCATACCTGGTACGAAAAGCAGTCTTAGGCACATCTATCTCTTTGACTCTTAACTGATGATATCCAGATCTTAAATCAATCTTAGAATATACTGAAGAACCCTGCAACTGGTCAAAGAGATCATCAATCCTTGGCAAAGGATACTTATTCTTTACTGTGGCTTTATTCAACTGTCTATAATCAACACAAAGCCTCATAGACCCATCTTTCTTCTTTACGAATAAAACCGGAGCACCCCAAGGTGAAACACTTGGTCTTATATATCCTTTAGCCAATAGATCCTCAAGTTGTTCCTTTAGTTCCTTCAGTTCAATTGGCGCCATCCTATAAGGAGCTCTAGAAATAGGCTGTGTACCTGGCATCAACTCAATGTTGAACTCAACCTCTCGAACTGGAGGAAATCCTGGAATTTCATCTGGAAATACATCTGAAAATTCACTAACAATTGGAATATCTGCCAATTTAGGTACTGACCTTAAAATATCAATTGCATAAACCAAGAAACATTCTGCTCCTTTCTGCAACAAACGAGTCATGGACAAAACAGATATCAAAGGAATCTTAGCTCGAGAACCCTTACCATAGAATGTCCAGTGATCTGTCATACCAGGCCTAAACTTAACAATCTTCTGAAAACAGTCTACAGTAGCCCTGTATCTTTTCAACATGTCAATACCAAGTATGCAGTCAAAATCAGACATCTCCAACACAATACAATCAAGCTCAATGACATTATCCTCATAACGAAATTCACAACCACTTATAATTTCTGCTGACCTCATCACTTTGCCCAGTGGAGTAGAAATAGATAATGTAGATGATAATGACATAGAATGCAGTGAATGCAATGAGACAAAGTGCTCAGCTATGAAAGTATGTGATGCACCAGTATCCATCAAAACATAAGCAAGATAACCTGAGAGAAAACAATTACCTGCAATGACATTATCTGGAGCATTATGTGCCTCATCCTCTGTGAGTGCAAAAACACGACCCTGTTGTCTAGGTGGCTGTCCTGGACACCTTGTGGCTACCACTCTGTTTGTTCTGATCTGATCGGGTTGACTGCTGATAGGAATGAACTGTAGGGTTCTGACGATTCTGGTGAGGTGTCTGTCTCGATGATCCCCCACTCTGAGACATATCACTGCCACGGTTAGGACACACTCGAGCATAGTGTCCCACCTGGTTACACAAGTGGCAAGCTCCCGAGATTCTTCTGCACTGATCGGTATAATGTCTACCACCACACTGACCACAAGTCGGTCCTGAATAACCAGTGCTCGGAACTGAACCAGACTGTCTCGATCCACTAGAACTCGAAAAATTACTGCCATGCCTCTTAAATTGCTTGCCTCTAGCCCGAAACCGCTCTCTTATGTTGCCACTGTTACCGCCATTATTACCCTATCTGAACTGCTGTCTATAATGTGGTTGTTGGGGTCATTGCATATACTGAGAACCTCTCTGCCTAATAATTCCGGTTTCAGCTCCCTTGGCTCGATCAACAGCCTCAGCAAAAGTTTTAGGCCTTCCAGTATTAACCAGGGTAAAGATATCAGAATTAAGACCATTTATGAAGTGATCGGCCTTAGCTTCTTCATCAGATGCTACATGAGGAGCAAATCTCAGTAAATTCGAGAACTTAGCAACATAGTCCTCAATATTCAAATTTCACTGCTTTAAATTTGCAAACTCGGCTCCCCTATCTTTCCTTTAAGAGGTAGGAAAGAAACGCTGATAAAATTCAGATTTAAAGGTATCCCAGGTAACAATCGTACCTCGACTCTCTAAAGCTTTCTTGGTCATGATCCACCAACTTTTACCAACATCCAATAACTGATGAACAACTAACGTGATTCTACGATCATCTGGATACTCAAGAGATTCAAATAATTGGTCCATATTCTCCAACCAGTTCTCACAGTCTAATGCATTCTCCGTACCCTTCAACATCGGTGGGTGCAAAGACTGAAATCTGGCTAACATTATCTCCATCGGAGTCGGAGTTATATCCATCTGAGTATGAGTAGCACTGCCCTGATCTTTTGCCACTGGTACGTTCTGTCTATGTCTACCACGACCTCTACCTCGAGTAGCCATGTATGATATACAATAGATCAACCACAGATAAAATCACAAAATCACAATCATCTCAATCTTGTATCAATCATCTCTGGCTCTCGAGACTCAACAATCTCAAAAATCACGAATAAAGCTCAACAATATAATTTCTCAATTTAAATCATGTATTTCACATTATGGCACAATGAAAAAGCTAACAAATATATCACATGATCAAGCAATTCGAACTGACTCGATCTACCCTGTTCCCAAATATCTTACGCTCTGATACCACCTAATGTGGGGCCCCGGGTCCGATATCTAATACTAATAATTATAATTGTCACACACCAAATGATTGAGTAAAATACATAATTGGTTGTTCACAAACTTACATAAACATCGTCAAAATAATTTAATTGTCTCAAATGTATGAAATATAAATTTTCAACATGTCAACATGAAGTAGTGAACCAAAGAAATCCAAACATCATCACATAGCTCCTAAGACCCGAGAATCCCACTATAACTCGTATCTCCTCGCCTTGAGCTGGACTCTGGCATCCCAAGCCTCGCCTCACCTACCGTCAAGCACATGAAAACAAGAGGTACCGGACATGCCGGTGAGTATAAACCCAGTATGATACAATCAATCACAAATGAGAGTTAAATTTTCAAATATTTCATATAAATTCATAAAGATGCAATATAATGCAATGCATGATCAGAAGCTGTGGGCTATCAATAAATCTCAAGATCAAGTGAATCATCTGCTCATAGGGTACCCAAGGGAATAGAATCACCCAGCAACATCCACCGACTCATCCGCTCGGGGTGGGGTGCTGTGTTCTACAATCCCAGGACTATGGTGCGCCTATAGAGAGTGTTCAGGCCATAGCGGCGACCTCCGCATACACTATGTCAACTCAACTATAGCCCCATACGTCCAACAAATCAATATATCAAGGCGACTTCCGCCATATCAAATCTGAATCAACAAGTGGCTCAATATACAATGTCATGATGCAAATCAATATCATCATCTCGATATCATAATCAACTCATCTCAATACAACAATCATCATCAAATCACCAATAGTCCATCAAGCCATAGAGTTTTCAATTTAAAATAAAAATGATACTTTTACCTCGTATGTTATCGACCGTAACATACCTTTCAAATATTACCAAAAGAACATCGAAATGTGTAGATGAGAAGTCTTGAACCTTTGAATTCTACTATAACTCAAGGACTTTGATCATCTATCAAAACAGAGAAATTTCTGTTCAAAATTCATAATTAGTTCAATACTGCTTTGAATCAAGATCCGTAAATTTCTTAACCTTAATATGCCATAAAAACATTCATTGAATCATTTCATCAAACACATACCATGCGTGCTAAAGAAATTAGCTCCTATACTTTGTCATTGGCTTCAATTCCATATTAAATTCAAACCAACACAATTTCAACATCTCCAACATCTCAAATATCAACAAAAATATCAATTCTAAACTTCATCTCATTTCCAAACTTGAATAAAAATATAACATACTTACACCATCTTGAAGATCTTGGAGAGAGGATCAAAAATCTAACTTCATTTCATAATTTTCTTGAACAAATCTCCCATAGATTGAAGAAGAAATTAGAAGACGAAAGGAAAAATGAAGAACCCTAGCTCTAAACCGATGGAGCAGGAAAAAGAGAAGAGAAAATGATACAAAAATCATTCCCCAATCAAATATATACCATCCAAACCTCAAAACACGTTTTTTGTACAAGTGCTGGGCGCCATGGCGCGTGATTTTTGCACAGCCGCGCGCCCCTTGCTGCCCAAACACCAAAATTTCAGCACTACGCGCGCTAGGGCGTCGGATCCTGCGCAGGGGCGCGTAGTATTCTGCCAAGAACGCATTTTTAACTTCAGAATTTGCGAAAGTGGTAAACTACAAAGTTGTAGCCCTATGTCTTGGCTTGCATCTCCAATTAGCCTCATGTCATTTGGAGATCTGAGTAAAAAGTTATGCTAAATCGTCCAACATGTGTCATTGTAGGAACGATGATACGCACGACACACTTCGGGGCGCTTTTGGCTCGTCTTCCCTAATGATTTGAACAAAACTCAAAACATGAAAGTTATAGCCTTATGTCATATATTTTTAATGGAAGTAGCCTCACATCAATTGGATCAATATACAAAACATTATGCTAAAAACCACAACTACTGCCACATTTTTCATACTGTTTCTGCACTTCCATCACCTATTTAGCTCAAATTCAACTTTTGATTCTACCCATCAATTTTCTATTCCATTCTATAACATTCATTACCATTTATACAATAACGTAAAGTCATAAACTATCACAACTAATGCCACAATATTTCAAAATTCGGGCATTACAATCTTGCTCATCGGGCCCATCATCTTCCAGTCTTGATCTCCCACTATTTCTAATAATTACATTAAAATATCCATGGCACATAAGGGATACATCTCATGGGGGTGGAAACGAGCCATAAACCAGGCCCACTTTAATAATATCAAATATTAACAAAATGAATAAAAACAGTAAAATATCCTAACATACACCTTACACATTGGTCAAGGCTCTCGATCATCCTTCATGCATTTAATATCAAATATTAACATCAATTTAATTAAATAATTTAATTAATTGATAAATTATATATCTTATAATTTTATCACTAACCACCACAATTATTAAAGAATTTAATAAATTAAATAAACCCCTTTATTTAATTTCCAATTAAATCAATAATAATTGATTTCTTGTAAAAACTCATTTTTACCATAAATAATTAAAATAATATTCTAATTATTTATTTTACAAGAAAATTATTAATTTTAAAAATTAATTTTCAAAATAAAAATTGAATCAATTTTCAAAAATATCAATTTTGCCCAAAAATTTAAAAAATCAGAAAATTGCACCCTAGGCCCAAACAGTTCAAGCCCATCATCCATCACGCTTCCCGAGACGATCTCGAGCAGCCGCCCTCGCTGCCCGAACGTTTTGGGCAGTGGCAGGACTCATGTGCGCGCAGGGCGCGCACAGGTGCGCGTGAGACGCCATGCGCGCACGCTGCGCGCTGCCGTGCGCGTCCCTGCGCGCACGGACTGCCCAGAACAGTTTCGGGCAGATTAAATTAATTTTATTTTTTTTGAAAAAAAAAATTTTCATGGTGCTATAATTTTCTGAAAAATTTTCTTGTGTGGTTAGAAATAAATTATTCAATATCAAAAACATACGATTTAGAAAAACCTTGGATCTGATACCACTGTTGAATCTCGGTTTTCTACACGTCCAAACGCAGCGGAAGTTTTAAAATTTTTGTTTTATTTTGACAATCAAAATATATTTGATTGGGCGTTCGCATGTTTTTTAATAAAACATTCATAGGGTGTTGAAATTTTATACCTTTGGTGAACAATTCACACGGCTCCAACTATTCCGGAGTTAGCGGAGATAGCTCTTGATGAATACCCTACGAACGTTTTTCAGAAACTCCTTTGTTTATTCTTCTAATCAGGTCCACGACTAGATGATTTGTTCCTCTTCTAATTTGCACTTGAAAATTAGAAGAAGTTTTCGAAGGAGATCAAAATTTGAGAGGCGGTTCAACCCCAAAAATTCCTTCAAGGTGGCCGAAATATTTGAGAGGAGGATGGAACGGAATTTTCGAAAAATATGATGCTAGTGTGGAGGCTAGGGTTTAAGTCTTCTACTTAAATAAAGCCTCCATCACCTAATTATCATAAAATAATACATGGGCCTCTCAATTAACATTAATGGGCTTGATTAATTAATTGAACTAGTCCAACTAGTTTAATTAATTAATCTAAGTCCATTAAGAACTTTAATTGTTTAGTATGTTGAACTTGTACTCCTACCAGCTCATTTAAACATATTTCCCACAATATTTAATTTATATTTAATAAACTCAAGTTTTGAGTTTAAAAAATTAAATCTATTATAAATTCAACATTTGAATTTATTATTTAAATTATAAATTCAACTCTTTTTAATTTTATCACCTCCAAAATTTAATATTTAATAAACTCAACTGTTGAGTTTAATAAATTAAATTATCAAATTTTATAAATTCAACCCTTTGAATTTATTCTCTCCATATTTCATAAATTCAACTTCTTGAATTTACTATCTCATAAATTCAAGTCCTTGAATTTATTTTCTCAAAATTTAATTATCATAAATTCAACTCCTTGAATTTACTATATCATAATATAAATTCAACTCATTGAATTTATTCTCTCAACGGGAACAAACGATCCAGTTCTTGTGTGACCCTCAATGGTTCAGGGATACAGCTAGCCGTGGGTTCACAACTCTTTGTGATTCATAATAACATTTATTCTTATTCGGGCTTACCCTAGTTAGCCCCATTCTTTTCATCAACACCTTGATCAAGAATGTCAGAACTCATTTCTGATTGCACCCATCGGATCATGGTAAGAGCGTCTAGTAGCATCTCCCCATGATCCCCTAGGTATCACTGATAGTGCCTGCAAGAACCAGTCGATTATGATTAGCGTACAGTACGGTCCCTTCATCTCATATATCCCGATCGAATCTGCAACCATTGGTTCATCGAGGGTTGCATAT
>NC_133323.1:10698217-10709601 GCF_012295235.1 Primulina huaijiensis | reverse complement strand
ACTATAATAGTGACATCGCGTGTACTATTGGAGAACTCTTTCTCTAACGTACATCTCATACTCTGGCCAGAGATTCCATGCACTATTATTACATCAGACCACATAGGATATCCACACCCGTAGGTGAGCGGTGAATCCCCGACTACTATGCACTTGCTCCTATATGTGTCGAAACTATACCCAACCTCGCCACCTGATGACTCTCCTGGAGCCGGTAAACGAGTCAGAGCACAGCCCTAGCATATAGAGCTTCAGTGTTGTCTCGGGTCGTAAGGACTAATGATGTACAACCATAACCACGGACTTATCCTCTCGATGAATGATAACCACTTGGAAAGTCCGAGGGAGGATTGTTCGGTATAATCATCATATGACTACCCATCTGCATGTTTAGACATCTCTATGCCCTTACCAAGAAACGCAGTACACAACATCACAGATGCTAGTCTCGAGCTCAAGTGACCTTTATCCCTGTTTTAGGCGACTGAATCGACTAAGAACGAATTTAGAATATGCAGTGTTTACAAATGAGTTTCAACATCGAATTACGATTCATTTGCATTAAAGCATAATCAAGGACTTTATCTATGCTGCTTGCATGGGTATACAGATAAAGTATAACGAAACCATTAAAAGGTAAATTATATTAAAATAAAGATTGTTTATTACACTTGAGTCAATAAATTTCCCAGCCAACAGTTGGCTTACAGGGCATCTACTTTAACAGGAACTGCTGAAAGAAATCTGCCAGGAACTTGTAGTAGAGAATGTTGCAACACATAGTGAAACATTGCTGAGGTAGTTAGACCATGATACGAAAAACATCTCAGATGAAGACGATTTTAATGATCTGGATCTAGAAGAAGCCGTGGAAACTTATGCACTAATGTATAAATCTTGGAAGATCGTCTTTAATAAAAATTTAGAATAGATGAAGAAAGCACGGTCACTTGAAAGTGAGAAAGAAGAGTTGAAAAATGTGTACTTGAGCGTAATTTGTGTATTGCATAGACTAAAGAAAGATTAAATGATATCCTCAATGACCTTCATTACTTGTGAGAAAGAGTTAAAAATTTCAACATGGGAACCACTAATCTAAATCATTTTTTATCCGTGCAGATACACAATATTGATCGAACTGGATTGAGATATGAAAGAAACAGCTCAAATTCAAAGATAAATTTTATGAAAGAGACAACGATGAAGACACAATAAGGATGTACATGGCAGTATGTTATATTATTTTCTCATATGTCACTGCTGTGCATTACCTAGACATGTAAGACCAAAATGTTTCGAGTACATAAGATATTTAAAAAAAAAAAAGACATTCTCATTCATTCATACAATGGTTAGATCTAAGCTTATAACAATGATAGACCTATCTTAAAATCCAAGCAAGAAAATTTGGGTTAAAAAAACATTTTGAACAGTTTAGTGGCATACGATTTGTTGAAAAACTATGTTAACAATTCATGGTGATTTGATAGTGATTGCTCGAGGCATATGACATGTGATCGTTCAATATTAACAAACTACAAAGAAAGCAAAGAAAGAAGTATCACGTTTGGTGATGCCATGAAATGAATGGTTCTTGGAAAAGGGAGATCAACGTTTCTGGTTTTCTTAGGTTCAAAAATGTACTGCATGGTGAAGAAATCAAAGTGAATCTCGTAAGCATTGGCCAATCAGATCAAGATACATGGATAATTGCTATCTTTTGCTTTGTACAATGACTCAATCCCCATCTCATTTGTGCCATAAAACTAGTAGTAATGATATTGAGATGTGACATCAAAAGTTGGGACATCTGAACTATTAAAATCTAACTAAAATCTTCAATTCAGGGTTGTTTAGGGTATACAAAACTTCAAAAAAAAAAACCTCTTGGGATATGTGGACCATGTCAACTGGAAAAGCAAACAAAAACGAAACATATGGTGTTGCAAAAGGTAACTACAAAGTAAGTACTTGAATTAATGCACATGGATATTATGTGTCCAATATGCAAGTGGAAAGTATAACAGGAAAAGGTATATTGTATGTGTAACGATCATTGTCATTTGGCTGAACCAACATGAGCTTTAGCTCATACCCATGCACCACTACTGGTCATGAGTCGTTAGGATGGTCCAGTGTGATCCGTATCCCATGCACTGTCACTCATAGAATATATCACCTCTGGAAAGTGATTTCTTTCGTCTTCCCCAATACTTGAACCCAAGACCTCCAGGCATAAGTACCTAGATTTCTAAAGTGTCGGTACCAGTTGCACCTTTTTTTATAACGATCATGGGCCATTAGGCTGAGCCAACACGAGTCATAGCCCATACTCATGCACCACTACTGGTCAGGTACCAACACTTTAGAAATCTAGGTACTTAAGTCTGGAGGTCCTGTGTTCAAGTGTTGTGGAAAGTGAAACAAACCACTTTCCAAGAGTGTGATATTCTATGAGTGACGGTGCATGGGCATGGGCATGGGCTACGGCTCACGATGGACCATCCTAACGGCACATAACCAGTAGTGGTACAAGAGTATATTAGAGTAGGTGTCCGTCGAGCCAAGTGTTGGCCGATGGTTCATGTTGAAACTCTATGTATAAACAATCTTTATTTTATTAATATTTGAAATTACTGTTTTAACACATCTTTATCTGTATACCCATGCTAGTTGCATTGATAAAGTCCTTGAATATACAAATAGTAGAAAGAATCTGAGATGCTCATATGATGAGTATCATGAAACTCATATTTGTAATATTGTATATTCTAAACAATTCCTAGTCAATTCAGCCGCCGCTAAGAAGGATATAGACCGCTCGAGTTTGAAACTAGTATCTGCGATGTGAGTACCATGTTTCATTGGTAGGGAACATTGTTTTAATGTCCGGAAAAACAAATTGAAAAAAATTAAGTTACTGTTCATCGGGTTACTATTCACGCACTGCGGCGCTAGAATAGTGGCGCCTAGGCGCTAACAGTTCGGGATTTTTGGCGCTGAGGCGCTAGAAAGTGGCGCTGCGGCGCTAAAAAATGCGAAAATTGATTTTTTTTTTAAGCTCACTTTGACTTCCCCATTCATTCTCCATCATTTGTTTTCTCCTCCTTCTCCATCGAAACCTTCTCTCATTCTATCTTTACATTTCTTCTTTAATTTAAGGGAGAATTGCTCAAGGAAATTATGAAATAAGGATAGATTTGTGATCATCTCTTCAAGATCTTCAATATGATGTAAGTATTTCTCATTTTTATTCAAGTTTGAAAATGGGTTGAAGTTTAGAATTGATATTTGAGTTGATATTTGAGATATTAAAATGTTGAAAAAGTTGTAATTAAGTTGGTTTAAATTGAAAATTCTATGGCTCGATGAATTACTTGTGATTTGAAGATGATTTTTGTCTTGAGATGAGTTTATTATGATATCGAAATGATAATATTGATTTGCATCATTACATTACATATTGAGCTACTTGTCGATTCAGATTTGATATGGCGGAGGTCGCCTTGATTTATTGATTTGTTGGACGTATGGGGCTATAGTTGAGTTGGCATAGTGTATGCAGAGGTCGCTGCTATGGCCTTAACACTCTCTATAGGCGCACCATAGTCGTGGGATTGTAGAATCACAGTACCCCACCCCGAGCGTATGAGTCGGTGGATGTTGATGGGGGATTCTCTTCCCTTGGGTACCCTATGACCAGATGATTCACTTGATTTTGAGATTTATTGATAGCCCACAGCTTCTGATCTTGCATTGCATTAAATTGCATCTTTATGAATTTCATATGAACTATTTGTAAATTTTAATTCTAATATGTTATAAATTGTATCATACTGGGTTTATACTCACCGGCACGTCGGCTACCTCTTGTTTTCATGTGCTTGATCGTAGGTGAGGCGAGGCTTGGGATGCCAGAGTCCAGCTCTAGGCGAGGAGATACGAGTTAGAGTGGGATTCTCGGGTCTTAGGAGCTACTTGATGATGTTTGAATTTCTTTGGTTCACTAGTTTATTTTGACATGTTAAAACTTACATGTTGGAAACATAATTTCGGCTGTTTGACAAACCATATATTTATTGGACTAACTAATCAAGTGATCGAACTACACAATTCAACTGAAAATTTTCCTAACTGAAGAGTATCGCGTGTATTATCAAAGGCAACTGAATCCAGCTGAACTGAACTGACGAAGAGAACTGACTGAACAGTTGAAAGCTGATCAGTTGAGCTTATCTGGACTTTCGAAGACAACTGACTGATCAGTTGGAACCTGATCAGTTGATTCATTCAGTTGTGAGCTTATCAGTTACTGCTTATCAGCTGATCATTCAGCTGTACACGTCATCAGTTGAAAATGACACTCAACCGTTCAACCGACAACAATACAAAGCAGATTGCAACTCGTAGTGGAACACCGTATTTCAGAGACTACAGTGTAAGAATGTCAGAGGAATATTGACGTGGCAATCAACGGATATAAGATTCAAATATTATTTAAAGTTACAGTTGGAAGATAAGCTTATAAATAGGCGAGTAGAGCAGTCGAGAAAATAAGAGACACGAACTATTTTCGAAAACCTTGCAGTTACTCTGCTGAGATTTATTCATACTCAAAATATAAAAGCTCACGCTTAAAAGATTCATCTGTAGCAGTTGAGGCTACTTTTCGAGCTAACTAGCACAAGCTATTTTTATATTACATTCGATGTTTAACTAGATCAGTTGTGCTAAGATCAGTCGTAGAACTGTGAAAATTGTGGTTAACTAAGAGTTTCAGTTTTGGCAGTGTTAAGTCCAAGCTGAAGTGGGTTTGTACAATTTTTGTATCGATCAAAGTCTTTTAGTACATATCATATCCTTGTGATAGAAGAGATGGCGTAGAAGTATTTAATTCTCCGAACATCCGTAAATCTCTATGTGTTATCATTTCAGTTAGTTATTCTATCTTTCAATCAGTTTATTTTTCCGCAACTATTATCAGTTAAACTGATTGTTATTGACCAACAATATTCATGTATTAGTTTGTCACCAAACTGATACTTTACTACGAAAAGATTTCATAATCTCTAAGTGTTTATTCAACCCCCTCTTTTTAAACACTTTCCATCCAACAAACCGATCCTAACATTATATTTCAAATATTTAAGACCTTTAAATTATTTTGACGATGTTATGTTGGTTTGTGAACCACATATTATGTATTTTACTAAATCGTTTGGTTTGTTACATTTATAATTATTAATATTAGATGTCGGACCTAGGGTCCCACATTAGGTGGTATCAGAGCATAAAATATTTTGGAACAGGGTAGATTGAGTCAATTCGAATTGATTGATCATGTGATATATTTACTAGCATTTTCACTGTGTCATAACGTGAAAAATGATAAACATAAAAATTTACATTAAATAAATGTTTTATAATATAAATTTATAGTTTTTGTTTTATTAAATGTTTAAATATTATATATTTTATAATAAATTGTATAAAAAATAAGTTGTTGTGTAATTATAAGTTTTTACTATTTTTACATGTTCGATAAAAAAAGAATAAACTTGGCGTTGCAAATGTGATTAAGATGATTCTTGGACCTGTAGAAAGCTGATGGTAATATCTACAACATTGGTGACAAGCATGAGATAAAAATCTTCTCACAATTGGGATCAAATTAAGCAACAAACAAAGTTACCAAAGGAGTGGCAGTTTTACCATGCTCTAGTATTTTGACCATATCTCTCAAACTACTTGGTCAAATAGTTAAAATAAAATAACACAATTCAAACAACTCAATTATCCACATGTTTTATTTTATGTGGAGAAGCAAAAATGGATGGGAAGATTTTCAAAAGTGATGTGTATTAAAATATAATTTCATGGAACACCAATGAAGACTTATGTGTAAAAAATAATATTTTATTTGTGGTTGTCTCCCCAAATTTGGCTATAAATAGGGGTGCATTGTAATGAATTAGGATATCCCTCATTCTATGAACAAATCTTTGAGTTCATAATATTTCTCTCTTTATTTTTCCGTTATTTCATCATTTAAAAATAATTAGCATGTTAATTTCATATTCAAAATTTTATACTTTGAATAATGAGTAGCTAATTTTCCAAGGTTGAGATGAAAAAGTGAAGCTCTTGGTATGGTAATAAGGTTATTAAAAGGTAATAATCTATGTTTTATATTATTTAATCATTATTTATTGTTTATGTTATATTTATTTCTTTAAGCATTTTTATACCCTACTTATAAGTGGGAGTTTTGATTTATTGTTGCTATATGTTACACTAAATTCTTGGTACCATTTAAATGTTTGTTTTGTTTTACCAACCATTTAAAGTGGATCCATTGATTTATTATATATCAATATATTATATTATTAATTTCTTGGTACCATTTAAATGTTAGTTTGCTTTTACCAACCATTTAAAGTGGGAACCTTGATTTAGTGTTACAAATATATATAGCACAATAAATACTTGACAACATTTATAAGTTTTGATATATATTTTATACTTATAAGAAAATAGTATATAACATAATATAAATATGATTATTTAATATATTGGAACCATTTTATTAAGTGTATTTCAATAATGTTCATTAATGTTAACTTTATTAAAATATCAAGAGTGGATCCTCTAATCTCAACTTCTTAAATTAAAATTTGAACAATTAAAAATTATCAATTAAAGATTCAAACAATTAAAAGAAAAACAAAAACAAAAACAAAAAGACATTGTAGTGGACTTGTTATTACCGTAGCTTCCCTGTGGATACGATATCGGACTCACCGAATTATACTACTTGCGGGCAACCTACTATTGGGAGTGCAACAATCAAAGTCACAACAAGTTTTTGGCGCCGTTTCCGGGGAAGTATAATTTAATATCAAGTTTATTTATTTTTCTTTCTTTGAATTTTTTATTGTTTTTGTGTGTTTTTCTTCTTTTTCTTTTGCATTTGCATGAGCATTATTTGGTCACGTACACTTAGTGGTCAAGTCATTCGAAATAAACCTTTATTTTTACAAAACATGGCGGAAGAACCCATCCAGGAAAATGAAGATGAAATTCAATCTCAACATGATCATGATAGACGAAGAACACTTAGAGATCACATGAATCCTACACGTACTAGTACACCTTCATGTCTAGTTTTTCCCCCTGATGCATCTCATTTCAATTTTAAGCCTGGTATTATCCAACTTTTACCCAATTTTCATGGCTTAGATTCTGAAAATCCATACATGCATTTACGAGAATTTGAAGAAGTGTGCAACACATATAATGATCTAAATTGTAGCATGAACACCATTCGACTTAAGATTTTTTCTTTTTCTTTAAAAGATAAAGCTAAAACTTGGCTACAAAATCTTAGATCGGGATCCATTCGAACTTGGGATGAATTGCAACAACAATTTTTGAAAAAGTTTTTTCCATCTCATAGAACAAATTCTTTCAAAAGGCAAATCATCACTTTCACTCAAAAACAAGGAGAAACTTTTTATCAGTGTTGGGATAGATATAAAGAATTGCTTAATCTTTGTCCACATCATGGTTTTGAAATTTGGAGAGTTGTTTCTCAATTTTATGAAGGCTTAACACCTAAAGATAGGCAAATGGTTGAATTTATGTGTAATGGAACATTTGAAGATAAAGATCCAAACGAGGCAATTGAGTATCTCGATTCATTAGCTGAAAATGCTCAAAATTGGGACACTATAGGTACAATCGAACCATCAAACAAGATTCAATCTCCCACATCTGGTGGAGGTATGTATACCCTCAAAGATGAACATGATCTGCAAGCTAGATTTACCTCTTTGGCAAGAAAAGTTGAAGCACTTGAATTGAAAAAGAATGGTCAATTAAAATCTGTTCAAGAAATTGCGTGTCACATCTGTGATACAAGTGATCATTCTACAAAAGATTGTCCCACTTTGCCCTCTTTTAAAGAATGTCTCCATGAACAAGCCAATGTTTTGAACAATTTCAAAATGCCAAATTTTGAACCATTTTCTCAAAATTACAATCCAGGTTGGCGAAATCATCCAAATTTTAGTTGGAGGAATGATAATGCTGCACAATTTTCACAACCACATTTCCAAAATCAACAAAATTTTCAAAATTATGCACCTTATGTTCCTCCACTGATAGGATCGATTAACGTAACAAGAGTGTTTAGAAGGGGGGTTGAATAAACACTCACAATTAAAACTGATCTTTTCGAGTTTTGAGTTCAGTTTGGTAAGAAACTGATTCTCGGAATCTTGCTGGTCAATGAAAATCAGTTAAACTGAAATAGTTGCGGAAATTAACTGACTGAAAGATAGAATACAAAACTGAAATAAAATGCACAAGGATTGTTTCTGGATGTTCGGAGATTTCAATTACTCCTACGTCACCCCTTCTATCTCAAGGATAGGATATCCACTAAAAGACTTTTATCGAATACAAGATTTGTACTGACCCACTTCAGTTTGGACTTATCACTGCCAAAAACTGAAACTCTTAGTATTACAAAATGTTCTCAGTGCGTAACTGATCTTAGCACTATCGAATTTAACGATTATTACAAAGTGCTAGTGAGCTCAGATTGTAGCCTTCACTGCTACAAATAAATCAAGTAAGGGTGAGCTGAGATCTTGACAGAGTAACAGCAAGCTTTTAATAGAGTGATCTATATCTTCTCTTTTATTCAGCTGTTCTTCTGTCATATTTATAAGCTTCCCTTCCAACGGTAACTTGAAATATGTTTGAATCTTTGTATCCGTTGCTTGCCACTTCATCATTCCTTGGGCATTGTTTGCTTCATTTATTATAATGCGGCGTCTTAATTGCTTTAGCCGAAATGCGTTGTTCTAAGCTGTATTGATTGAAGTGCGGCGTTTCATATTCAGTTGCAATCTGCTATGTCTCTTTGTCGGTTGAATGTTATTTCCCGAGACATGTTTAGTTGAAGGAAGCATACGGCTGAATATATCAACTGATCGGTTTCCAACTGATCAGTTTAGATCTGCTGATTTCAGTCGTTAAGTCCAGTTTGCTGAATATAATTGCGTGTATCAGTTAGTTGATCAGTTTGTCAAACTCCAGAATTTATAGTTTGGTTTATATTATGTCAAACGCCGGAATTTCGTTTCCAACAACAACTGATCAGTTTTCTTTATTAGATCTGCTGATTTCAGTTGTTAAGTCCAGTTGCTGAATATAATTGCGCGTATCAGTTGGTTGATCAGTTTGTCAAACTCCAGAATTTAGAGTTTGGTTTATATTTTGTCAAACACCGGAATTTCGTTTCCAACATCCACCTAAAAGGAACTTGGAAGATATATTGAATTCTTTCATTGCAAAGCAAGAGTCTATCAATACTCAAACTGCTCAAACCATGACAGATTTGAAAGATACTCTTGCTAAATTTGCATCTGCACTTAATGTTCATGAAAAAAGTAAGTTTCCTTCACAACCACAGCCTAATCCCAAGGATCATCATTCACAAACCGGAACTTCTGGAACTCAACCGATGGATCAGGTAAAATCTGTTATTACCCTTCGCAGTGGTAAGGTAGTGGAAAAATCCATTCTTGAACCTTGTGAAAATGATGATAAATCAACTCCAAAGGATAAGGAAGTGGAACCCATAACTTGCGAAGAAGAGGATCAACAGATAGTGCCACCACCATTCCCTCATGCATTGAAAAATACAAAAAAATCAAATTTGAATTCTGATATATATGATATTTTTAAACAAGTAAAAGTTAATATTCCTTTATTAGATGCAATAAAGCAGGTACCATCATATGCCAAATTTTTGAAAGACTTGTGCACCGTGAAAAGAAAATTGAATGTGAAAAAGAAAGCATTTTTAGCCGAACAAGTAAGTGCAATTATTCAAAATAATAATAATTTGAAATACAAAGACCCTGGTTGTCCTACTATTTCATGTATTATTGGAGAACGAAAGATTAAAAAAGCCTTGCTTGATCTTGGAGCTAGTGTGAATTTACTTCCATATTCAGTTTATCAAGAACTCAATCAAGGTGAGTTAAAACCTACTTCGGTAACACTTTTACTTGCCGATAGATCTGTTAAAGTGCCAAGAGGTATGGTAGAAGACGTGTTGGTCCAAGTTGATAACTTTGTATATCCTGTCGATTTCATAGTTTTAGATACACAACCTATCGAAGCTTGTAATGCAATTCCTGTAATTTTGGGTCGTCCATTTTTAGCAACTTCTAATGCTCTTATAAATTGCAGGAATGGAATAATAAAGTTGTCATTTGGTAACATGACCTTGGAGCTTAATGTTTTTAATCTTTGTAAGCAACCACATGACAAAGGAAATGAAAGTGAAGATGAAAAATCTTATTGAAACTCTTGTGGAAGAAAACATTCAAAAAGGAAGTACTCGTGACCAATTAGATATTTGTTCAATTGATACTGTTAAAAAATATTGAAATTGATCTTGATGATTTTATCAGGTATGACTCATTACCAGGATCAGAGAAAGAATTTGAGGCAAAATATGAGAACAGAGATGAACTACCCATATTGGAGTTAAAACATTTGCCAGAAGTATTGAAGTATGCATTTTTTGGAGAAGATGAAAAATATCCGGTGGTAATTTCTTCCAAACTAGCAAGTGATCAAGAAGGTAAATTAGTTGATATGCTTAAAAGACATAAAAATGCAATTGGTTGGACATTAAAAGATCTCAAGGACATTAATCCACTAATTTGCACTCACAAAATTCATTTAGAAAAAAATGCTAAAACATCTCAACAACCACAAAGGAGATTAAATCCGCACATGAAAGATGTTGTGAAAACTGAAGTTCTCAAACTACTTGATGTTGGAATTATCTATCCTATTTCTGATAGTAAGTGGGTAAGTCCAACACAAGTAGTTCCAAAAAAATCTGGCATCACAGTGATAAAAAATGAAAAAGGTGAATTGTTAACAAGTCGAGTCCCATCTAGTTGGCGTATGTGTATTGATTACAGAAAATTAAATGATGCCACTAGAAAAGATCATTTTCCATTACCATTTTTGGATCAAATTTTAGAAAGAGTGGCAGGTCATCCCTACTACTGTTTTCTTGATGGATATTCAGGTTATTATCAAATTCCCATTGCACTTGAAGATCAAGAAAAAACTACATTCACATGTCCTTTTGGAACATTTGCATTCAGAAGGATGCCATTTGGTTTATGCAATGCCCCAGCAACATTTCAAAGATGTATGCTAAGCATTTTTAGCGACATGGTTGAAAATTGTTTGGAGATTTTCATGGATGATTTAACTATTTTTGGGAGTACATTTGATAATTGTCTTGAAAATTTAGAAAAAGTTTTAAAAAGATGTGAGGAAAAAGG
>NC_133323.1:10660382-10696023 GCF_012295235.1 Primulina huaijiensis | reverse complement strand
AAAAAAAATCATTTCTTTTCTTTTCAAAATGGATGAAATTCTCTCAAAAATTTGTAAATATTTTCCCTCTGTTTCTGAAAATGTTCTAAGAAAAATTTATGCAGGTAGGTGTGAAAGATTGAGATTGTTAATGCGAAAAGGAATTCCAGAAGATATTTGTCTTGTAATAGAAGCTAAGGTCCGATGAGGAGGAGAAGTTCAACAGTCATTACTCATTCGGTATATGCCTGGATTAGGAAAAATTACTTATGCAAAAAAACGAAGGGCCAAAAGTTTAGGGGTTTGTCATAAATGTGCAAGATGGACTTGTGACAAACGATGCAGATATTTGGGATATGTTTCCAATAACAGAGAAGATAAAATTGGTTTCATTAAGAATGGACTGAGTAAGGAGTCTTTAGATAACATCTTATTGACTCTTGAGACGCATTCTAGTGGACACGTGCATATTGAACTTCTACGTTTATGGAAACAGTTCCAAGACGAGCGTCATTTTAATAGTCTTGGGAATCCGACTAAAAAAGACCATGTTTGCCAATTTATAAGAAAATTGGAAGGGAAGCATATCCTCGACTCATAGAAGTCGTTGAAGCCGTTTCTGGACGTAAAACCAGAGGAAAATTGTGAGCCCCAATCACACTACTGTTTATATGCATGTGTGTTATTATTGTTTTTATAGTTTATTCTGTTTACAACTGTGACCCATAGTTTTGTCATGATAATATATAACCCCTATAAAATCTCTCATCTTTCTCTCTATTTTCGCAGACCAAACAGAAAGTAAAAACATGGCTGGATCCTCTGCACAAAAATTGAAAAATATTTGTGTATTTTTTGGGTCGAGTCCTGGAAAAAATGAAGTGTTTGTAGAAGCAGCAAATAATCTTGGAAAGATATTGGCTGAGAGAAAAATTCACTTGGTATATGGAGGAGGTAATATTGGGTTAATGGGATCTGTTTCAACATCTGCACATCTTGGAGGTAGTCAGGTTTTGGGTATTATTCCTACAGCTTTAGCTGAAAGAAATATTACAGGTGTTACGATTGGGGAGAAATTAAAAGTTTCTTCAATGTATGAAAGAATCACCAAAATGATTGAAAATTCCGATGCTTTTATCGCATTACCAGGTGGTTTTGGTACATTAGAAGAAATTTTTCACACTGTTTCTTGGGCACAACTTAATATTCATAATAAACCTGTGGGCTTGTTGAATATCAATAATTATTATGACAGTTTGTTGACATTTCTTGATAAAGCTGTGGAACAGAATTTCATTTCAGAAAATTCACGAAGGATGCTCATCTCTGCTTCGACTGCCGACCAATTAATTGATGATTTGGAAGCTTTTGTTCATAAACCTGATCCGATGATAGCAAAGATCAATTGGTCGCAATCAAGCAGTAAGAAAAG
Organism: Primulina huaijiensis; assembly: GCF_012295235.1. Lineage (NCBI taxonomy): Eukaryota > Viridiplantae > Streptophyta > Magnoliopsida > Lamiales > Gesneriaceae > Primulina > Primulina huaijiensis. The sequence continues at coordinate 10,694,612 of NC_133323.1, read as the reverse complement.
AAAGTTGGATCATTGATTCAAAAGTCGTGGATTGGTTTGCGTTTGTTTCAGTTTGTTATCTTCAATAAAATTCCAGGTGATATCTCTTTCATTATGTACTCTTTATTAATAGTTATTTTGACATTAGGGACAATGTCATATTCTGATTGGGGGGAGAACAAACTTATAAAAAAAAAATTTTAAAAAATTTAAAAAAAATAAATAAATAAAAAATGTAATGCCCGAGATTTTTAGCCTGTTAATCTGAGATGATTAATTGATTAATTGATATGATTATAGACGGACCACTTCGCGATTGGATTTTGAATTACGTGAGTTGGCATGTGGGTGCTTAAAAAGTGAGGCTAGAGATTCTTACGCATATGCGCGGAAGTGGTTCGCGCATATGCGTCAGTTGCTCGGGAAAAGTATGTGCGAGACAGAACTTCTCGCGCATATGCGTGAGACAGGGCGCGCATATGCGCGAGAGGCTGGATTTCAGAATGTTGATTCTAGAGATTGTGGCGCATGTGCGCCGAGAGAGTGCGCGCATATGCGCGAGTGGATAAATTTAGAACTGCCGGGCAGAAAGCCAGGCGCATATGCACGGACCTTGTGCGCGCATATGCGCGTGGCATGCAGCATGGGAATGAACCACTTGTCTTCAGCATGCAACGTGTAAGTATATATATATATATATCACAAGCCTTCATTCTTCAGAATTAGAAGAAGGAAAGAAACGAGAAAGCTCCAAAACCTTACGCCTTTTCCTACTTTAGAATTCGATTTGTTCAAGATCCGCCCGTCCGATTGTAAATCCGACTTCAGTACCGTGCCCCTATTGACGACAGCTACAACAGGACATAAGTTGTATCGAATTCTGACATCGTTTGAATTTATGATATTGGGGGAATTGTGATTTGACTGATGTTATGTGTTCTAGACATACTGATCAGTATATAATCGAAGTCAGATCGAAGAACATATTGTTTATGTAATTGTTATGATTTTCGGAGTTGATTTGATTGCTTTGAGATTATGAGTTCTAGTATTATATCTGTGATGTTGAGATTGACGGGGTTATTGAAATTGTATTATTATGCCGTCGAAACATCAGTAGATATTATTGATCAGATTCAGTATTGATTGAGATTATATTGTTGTACCGTATGTCGATTGACATTGATCAGATCGTGTTTGATTTGAGTATTGATAAGAACATGCCTTAAATTGAGTTGTACATTGATATTGTGCATATTGATATTGTCATTCCAGATTGGGTATGGACAGATTGGAGTGCAAGACTTCGTATTCATCAGACCGAGAAGACAAAGGTATAAATCAATGTGAATCGGGAGATCGACTTAAGTCAGATTGGACTTGAGTTTCCCTAAATCACATACTTGTATGTTATCGCTTTTCATACATTTATATCGTTTGAATGAATATGCTTTGTTTATTGATTTATAGAAAAGCATAGAGTAGTAGATAGCTATTGAGTGAGAGTCACTGACAGAAGGGCCAGATTAGGACAGAGTTGTTAATGGCCCATTGCACATTGTCAGAGTTATAGTTCAGGTAGATATACCTAGTCTTTGGCAGAACAGCCAAGACACCGGACGTTTGGTCATATCGATGTGCTTAGAAGAAGAGCAACTTCTATTGTAGATAATCGATATAGAGAGGACCAAAGTCCGTAAATAAGAACGTACCGCCACCACGATCGGGAGAATAGGTGGGAGATTGTTGCGTTCTTATTCAGATCGGGATCCCTAGATTAGAAATGAGTCGAATTTGAGTCTGAGAGTCACAGAATGTGATTCCTTATTTGATATTGAATTATATTCCTGATTTTGGTACTTGTTTAGAGTATTGATTCATGTCTTGATTGAGATACATGTATGTATATCTGATGCATGCTTTTATATTGTTCATATGAATGCATGTATACTTGGTTTATACTGGGAATTTAATTCTCACCGGAGTTATCCGGCTGTTGTCTTGTTTGTATGTGTGCATGACAACGGGTGGGACAGGATCAGGGTCATGAAGAGAACGAGATAGGACTAGTTAGCGTGGAGATCCGGGCTCAAAAGTAAATTAGGATTCATCACTGATATGTCGTTGAACCTAGTTGAATTATTATAGACAATACGAGATTTGTAGGTTTATGTTTAATATGTATTTCGGATTGATTTACATTACGTTTCCGCTTTGTATTTGAAAAAAAAAAATAATAATTAGACCCTGTTTAATAGAATTGATTAAATTGTCCCAATGATGATTAAGAACATGTTTAGCGTCCGGGTCCCCACAAAATATATATAATTTTAAANTACATTATTATAATTGAGATATTATATTTTTGAGTTTTATTCGAGATTTTTGAGATTATTGAGTCTCGAGAGCCAGAGATGGTCGATACAAGATTGAGATGATTATGATATTGTGATTTTATCTGTGTTTGATCTATTTTATATCAGACATGGCTACTCGAGGTAGAGGTCGTGGTAGACCTAGACAGAACATACTAGAGGCACAAGATCAGGGCAGTGCTATTCATACTCAGATGGATATAACTGTGACTCCGATGGAGATACTGATAGCAAGATTTCAGTCTTTGCACCCACCGATGTTGAAGGGTACAGAGAATGCATTAGAGTGTGAGCACTGGTTGGAGAATATGGACCAATTATTTGTCTCTTGAGTATCCAGATGATCGTAGAATCAAGTTAGTTGTTCATCAGTTATTGGAGGTTGCTGAAAGTTGGTGGATCATGACCAAGAAAGCTTTAGAGAGTCGAGGTACGATTGTTACCTGGGATATCTTTAATTTGAATTTTATCAGCGTTTCTTTCCTACCTCTTACAAGAAAGATAGGGGAGCAGAGTTTGCAAATTTGAAGCAGGGAAATATGAATGTTGAGGACTATGTCGCTAAGTTCTCAAATTTACTGAGATTTGCTCCTCATGTAGCATCTGATGAAGAAGCTAAGGCCGATCACTTCATAAATTTTCTTAATCCTGATATCTTTACCCTGGTTAATACTGGAAGGCCTAACACTTTTGTTGAGGCTCTTGATCGAGCCAAAGGAGCTGAAACCGGAATCATTAGGCAGAGAGGTTCTCAGTATATGCAACGACCCCAACAGCTACAAAATCGACAGCAGTTCAGGCAGGGTAATAGTAGCGGTAACAGTGGCAACATAAGAGAGCAGTTTAGGGCTACAGGGAAACAATTTAAGAGGCATGAGAGTAATTTTTCGAGTTCTAGTGGATCGAGACAGTCTGGTTCAGTTCAGAGCACTGGTTATTCAGGCCCGACTTGTGGTCAATGTGGTGGTAGATATTATGTCGATCAGTGTAGAGGAGTCTCGGGAGCTTGCCACTCGTGTAATCAGGTGGGACACTATGCTCGAGTGTGTCCTAACCTTGGCAGTGATATATCTCAGAGTGGGGGATCATCGAGACAAACACCTCACCAGAAACGCCAGACCCCTACAGTTCATTCCTATCAGCAGTCAAACTGGTCAGATCAGAACAAACAGAGTGCTAGCCACAGGGTAGGACAGCCACCTAGACAGCAGGCCAGAGTTGTTGCACTCATTGAGGATGAGGCACATAATGCTCCAGATAATGTCATTGCAGGTAATTGTTTTCTCTCAGGTTATCCTGCTTATGTTTTGATGGATACCGGTGCATCACATACTTTCATAGCTGAGCACTTTGTCACATTGCATTCGTTGCATTCTATGCCATTATCATCTACATTATCTATTTCTACTCTACTGGGCAAAGTGATGAAGTCAGCTGAAATGATAAATGGTTGTGAATTTCGTTATGAGGATAATGTCATTGAACTTGATTTTATTATGTTGGAGAGGTCTGATTTTGACTGCATAGTTGACATTGACATGCTGACAAGATACATGGCTACTATTGATTGTTTTCAGAAGATTGTTAAGTTTAGGCCTGATATGACAGATCACTGGACGTTCTATGTTAAGGGTTCTCGAGCTAAGATTCATTTGATATCTGTTTTATCTATGACTCGTTTGTTGCAAAAAGGAGCAGAATGTTTCTTGGTGTATGCAATTGATATTTCAAAGTCAGTACCTAAATTGGCAGATATTCCAATTGTTAGTGAATTTTCAGATGTATTTCCAGATAAAATTCCAGGATTTCCTCCAGTCCGAGAGATTGAGTTCAACATTGAGTTGATGCCAGTACACAGCCTATTTCTAGAGCTCTTTATAGGATGGCATCAATTGAACTGAAAGAACTAAAGGAACAACTTGAGGATCTATTGGCTAAAGGATATATAAGACCAAGTGTATCACCTTGGGGTGCTCCGGTTTTATTCGTGAAGAAGAAAGACGGGTCTATGAGGCTTTGTGTCGATTATAGACAGTTGAATAAAGCCACAGTAAAGAATAAGTATCCTTTGCCAAGGATTGATAATCTCTTTGACCAGTTGCAGGGCTCTTCAGTATATTCTAAGATTGATTTAAGAGTTAGAGAGGCAGATGCGCCTAAGACTGCTTTTCGAACCAGGTATGAGCATTTTGAATTTTCAGTTATGCCTTTTGGGTTGACCAATGCACCTGCGGTATTTATGGATTTGATGAACCATGTGTTTCAAAGGTATATAGATCAATTTGTTGTGATCTTCATTGATGATATTCTTATTTATTCAAAATCTGAATTTGAGAATGCTGAGCTCTTGAGAGTTGTTTTGTAAATTTTGAGAACTGAAAAGTTGTAAGCTAAATTATCCAAATGCGAGTTTTGGTTGGATATAGTGGTTTTCCTTGGGCATGTAATTTCAAGTGCAGGTATATCAGTTGATCCGAGTGAAGTTGAGGTAGTCATCAATTGGGCTAGACCGACATCAGTTCCTGAGGTGCGTAGTTTTATGAGTTTGGCAGGCTATTATCGCAGATTTATTAAAGGATTCTCACAGATTGTGAGGCCAATTACCAAGCTGACACAAAAGAATGCACCATTTAATTGGTCTCAGGCATGTGAGGCTAGTTTTGTTAAACTTAAAAAGAGATTGACCAGTGCTCCAGTTCTGACTATTCCACCAGGTATAGGAGGATTTACAGTGCACACTGATGCTTCACATCAAGGACTGGGTTGTGTATTAATGCAGCGTGGTCGTGTTGTTGCCTATGCTTCACGACAATTGAAACAACCTGAATCTAGATACCCAGTGCATGACTTGGAACTAGCAGAAGTGGTTTTTGCCTTAAAGATTTGGCGTCACTACTTGTATGGGGAGACATTTGAGATATGCACTGATCATAAGAGTTTGAAATACCTCTTTTCACAAGCGGAGCTTAACATGAGACAGAGGCGTTGGTTAAACTTGTTGAAAGACTATGATTGCGAAATAAAATATTATCCAGGCAAGTCTAATGCAGCAACCGATGATTTGAGCAGAAAAGTATGCAATATGTCCTTGATCACTAGCAGTGTATCTGATATAGTAGAAGACTATTGTCTTTCTGGTTTGGATTTTCTGATAGATACTCAACCTGTAAGAGTATTTATGATTCAGACAGAGCCAGAGTTGTTTGTAAAAATTAGAGAGGCCCAAAGGGTATATCAAATCATTCAGAAATCAGTTGAACTTGTCAGATCCGGACATCAATCAGAATTTCGTGTCAATAATGAGGATCTTTTGTTTGTGAATGATCATATTGTAGTTCCTGATATTTCAGAGTTGAGGATACAGATTTTGCGTGAAGCTCATTATAGTAAATTCAGTGCACACCCTAGAAGCAAAAAGATGTACAATGACTTGAAGAAACACTTTTGGTGGAAAAGAATGAAATCTGACATAGCAGAATTTGTATCTCGATGTTTGAATTGTCAACAAGTGAAAGCAGAAAGGAAGCGACCAGGAGTTGTTCTGCATAGCCTTAAGGTTCCAGAATGGAAGTAGGACCATATCACCATGGACTTTGTCACAAAATTTCCGAGGTCGTCGAGGGGTTGCGATGCCATTTGGGTTATCATTGACAGATTAACCAGTCTTCGCGTTTCATTCCTTTTTAGATGACATATAGGCATGATCAGATGGATAAATTGTACGTCAGAGAAGTTTTGAGATTGCATGATGTGCCTAAGTCCATTGTATCAGATCGTGATCCCAGATTTTCTTCTCAGTTTTGGCAGAGTTTACAAGAGGCCCTTGGTACTCGTTTGCATTTGAGTACCGCATATCATCCTCAGACATACGGACAGTCAGAATGTACTATTCAGACATTAGAGAATATGTTGAGAGCTGTAGTGATTGATTTTGGTATTGGTTGGCAGGATTCGTTACCACTTGTCGAGTTTTCTTATAACAACATCTATTAAGTGAGCATTGGAATGTCACCATTTGAAGCACTATATGGCAGGAAGTGTAGATCTCGGCTGTCTTGGGACGATTTATCCGAAGCACCAATTGTTGGACCTGATATGATAAGAGATATGACAGAGAAGGTGAAATTGATTCAGAGTCGTATGCGAGCTGCTCAGGATAGGCAGGCAAAGTATGTGAATATCAGGAGAAGACCGTTGATTTTTGAGAAAGGTGATAGAGTTTTTCTGAAAATATCTCATTTCCGTGGTACAGTTAGATTTGGAAAGAAGGGTAAATTATCACCGAGATTCATAGGTCCGTATGAGATTTTAGAACGTGTTGGTGATTTGGCTTATAGATTAGCTCTTTCTCCTGCATTATCAGGTGTTCATGATGTTTTTCATGTGTCTATGCTGAGAAAATATCATCCAGATCCTTCTCATGTACTTCCACCCGACGAGGTTGAGTTAGATCAGACTTTGAGCTACATTGAGAGACCGATTCAGATTCTAGACAGAAAAGATAAACAACTCATAAATAAATTGATACCGTTGATTAAAGTACAGTGGAATAGACATGGTGTTGAGGAGGCAACTTGGGAATTAGAAGACAAAATGAGAATTAAATATCCAGAGTTATTCAAATGAAGTATGCTTCTACTCTCTGTCTTACTTTCAGTATTGATCATTATATCGTAGACTTGAAATTGATGATTTGATTTCGAGGACGAAATCTATTTTTAGAGAGGAGGAATTGTAATGCCCAAAAAAAAATTTGAAAAAAAAGTTAATGTTCATCGGGTTAATATTCACGTGCTGCGGCGCTAGAATAGTGGCGCCTAGGCACTAACAGTTCGGGATTTCGGGCGCTGAGGCGCTAGAAAGTGGCGCTGCGGCGCTAACAGATGTGAAAATTGATTTTTTTAAGCTCACTTTGACTTCCCCATTCATTCTCCATCATTTCTTTTCTCTTGCTTCTCCATCGAAACCTTCTCTCCTTCCATCTTTACATTTCTTCTTCAATTTAAGGGAGATTTGCTCAAGGAAATTATGAAATAAAGATAGATTTGTGATCATCTCTTCATGATCTTCAAGATGATGTAAGTATTTCTCATTTTTATTCAAGTTTGGAATTGGGTTGAAGTTTAGAATTGATATTTGAGGTGATATTTGAGATATTAAGATGTTGAAGATGTTGTAATCGAGTTGGTTTGAATTTAAAATGGATATGAGCATGGTTTCTTGTTTTTGTGCAATATCAGTTTTTATGCCTACTGTATTTCGGGTATATGGGATGGTTCTAGTTGGATTTTGATGTTATGATCTTCATCAAACTTGTAGAGCATCAAGTATCTTCGATTTGGTTCTTAAATCACGCAATTCCATGAAGAAATGAGAGAGGTGTGTGATTTTTACTAAAACTGGTATGGAAATCCGAGTTAGTGCAGATTTGTGTACATGCCTTATGTTTATTCGAATTCTGGTATTAATCGGTTGGGATTCTGAATTTTATGTTCAAATAAAAGTTATAGAGCATTGTCTTATCTTCGAAATGATAACAAATTGGCTTGATTCCATTGGATACTGAGGAAGTTATGCTCAAAATAATAAAGTGTGCTAGAAATGTGTTGGCGCAGAATTCGTGCGAATGATGTTGTATGTTTCAGATTATGAACGTATGTGTAAACTACTTTGTTTGACAAAAATTTGTGAAGAACAATTGTTGGGCTTTGATTTTTCTTGTATATCCAATTTGCGGATCTTGATTTGAATCCGTATAGAATTAATTATGAATTTTGTATGAAAATTGCTCTATGTTGATAAATAATCCGAGTTATTGATTTATGTATTGAAGATTCGGTTGAAGTATTGACTTAGGTTGGCTCAAGATTAATTACTTTAAGTTGGTTGATAGCGAATTGAGTAGACTACGAGGGTTCAAGACTTTTCAACCATATATTTTGATCTCTTGTTGGTCATATTCGAAAGGTATGTTACAGTCGGTAACATACGAGGTAAAAGTATCATTTTTATTTTAAATTGAAAATTCTATGGCTCGATGAATTACTTGTGATTTGATAATGATTGTTGTCTTGAGATGAGTTTATTATGATATCGAGATGATGATATTGATTTGCATCATTACATTACATATTTAGCCACTTGTCGATTCAGATTTGATATGGCGGAAGTCGCCTTGATTTATTGATTTGTTGGACGTATGTGGCTATAGTTGAGTTGGCATAGTGCATGCGGAGGTCGCTGCTTAGCCTGAACACTCTCTATAGGCGCACCATAGTCCTGGGATTGTAGAACACAGCACCCCACACTGAGCGGATTAGTCGGTGGATGTTGTTGGGGGATTCTATTCCCTTGGGTACCGTATGACCAGATGATTCACTTGATCTTGAGATTTATTGTTAGCCACATCTTCTGATCATGCATTGCATTAAATTGCATCTTTATGAATTTCATATGAACTATTTGTAAATTTTAATTCTCATATGTTATTGATTGTATCATATTGGGTTTATACTCACCGGCACGTCGGCTACCTCTTGTTTTCATGTGCTTGACGGTAGGTGAGGCGAGGCTTGGGATGCCAGAGTCCAGCTCTAGGCGAGGAGATAAGAGTTAGAGTGGGATTCTCGGGTCTTAGGAGCTACTTGATGATGTTTGAATTTCCTTCGTTCACTAGTTTATTTTGACATGTTAAAACCTATATTTCAAATATTTGAGACCTTTAAATTATATTGACGATGTTATGTTGGTTTGTGAACCACAGATTATGTATTTTACTAAATCGTTTGGTTTGTTACATTTATAATTATTAATATTAGATGTCGAACTCGGGGCCCCACAATTGTGATGTCCGAGCATGCAGATAAGTGCTCCTTGAAGAGTGCACTGAACAACCCTCCGTAAAGGACTTTTCCAAGTGGTTCTCATTTATCGAATGGAAACGTCCTAGTTTATGGTTGTCCACCATTAGTCCTTATGACCCGGGACAACATTGTGACTCTATATGCTAGCATTGCACTTCGACTTGTTTACCGACTCATATGGTGTCATCGGGTAGCAAGGTTGGGTGTTCTGTCGAAACATATAGGAGTCGATGCATTGTAGTCGGGGATTCACCGCTTACCTTCGGGTATGAATATCCTATGTGTATGTAGTTTGAAATATCTGATCAGAATATTGGTGGTAATTAAGAAAGGGGTTTCTTAGATTACACCATCGATGCAACTATGACATGACACATAGTATCGATTATTTGGCAACTCTCGATATACCAATAGTTGTTGAATCGATCGGGATATATGAGATGAAGGGACCTTACTGTACGCTAATTATAATAGATTGGTTCTTGCAAGCACTATCATTTGATACCTAGGGAATCATGTAAGCGATGCTACTAGGCGTTTAACATGATTGGTTGGGTACTATCAGACTTGAGTTCTCATGTTCTTATTATCAAGGAGTTGATAAGTAAGAATAGAGAAACTGGGGTATGCTCATATTAGGACATGTTTAGTCCCGAATCACATTGAGATGTGAACCCACGGCTATTTGTATCAATGAACCATTGAGGGCCGCACAAGTGCTAACTTTCAAGATCCCGTTGAGAAGGAAAATATTTCAATGTGTTGAACAGCTTATAAAGGAGTTTATAAGCGCAAAGAAAAATAAAAGTATGACTTCTATAAGAGAATTATGGGGAATATAAATTTTAATTTATGGAAGTGTTCCTAAATTAAAAGATGGCTCAAATAAATAATGTATTTTAAAATTGTGATTTTCATAAACATTATTATGGACTAAATTAAATTAATTCAAGTGTTGAATTAATTAAACTCTAGTGGACCTAGTAGAGTCCAAATAGTTAAATTAATTCAAGTGTTGAATTAATAAAATAACATTGGGTCTTGTAGAACCCAATAGGAAATAATTATTCAACTAGTAGACTTGAGTAAAATAAAGTAAAGTTTAAATGGTATCAAATATGTTTGAGACATTTAAATAAAAGTCCATGGGCGTTTTAATTGTTACATTCTCAAATAAAATTGAATGCTTGGAAGGTGAAGGGTTGGAGACAACTTTTTCATTAAACAAGGCATGGCATGCAGATGCTACTTTTTCCTTTTTCATACACCAAGAAAGTTTCCTCCCCCTCTCCAACAACACCATGGCCGAAACCTCTCTCAAAATTCTCCTAATTTTTGCTTCTTCAATTGTTAAAGATTGCATACTCTTCTCAAAGAAAAATCCTCTAATTTTTCTAGTACAAAATTAGAGGGGATCTTCCTTGTTGGTGGTGGGCTTGATTTTTGAGCAAAGAGTGCTCAAGGAAGCTTGTAGATTGGGCCAATCATTCAATAGATTAGTTGATTGACAACTAAGTTGGAACCATCATCAATCCTTTGTGATTGATAGGTAAAAATTTCTAAAACACCCTATGAATGTCATTTTGTGTTTTATGTTATTTTCTACACAACTAGTAGAGGTGCTCGGTTTTTCTTGTATGAAAAAAATATTTTTGAAACTTTCGTTACGTATACGGGCACCGTAACCGATCCCATTTCAAGTGGTATCAGAGCTATGATTACTATTTTGTGTTGCAAATACTTGATATTATATTGAGGTCGATTTCTAACCGCATGAGATAATTTGTTGCAACAAACTGAGGCCAAATTTTTGGGGCATTGCTGCCCATTTAGGGCAGTTCGGGCAGCCCATTTCGGGCAAAACCCTCTTTTTTAAAATAAAAAAAATTTTGTTGGCCGGAATCCGACGACGGAGCTCCGGCAACAACGATGACGACTAAGGTTTCCAAAAGTATTTTGGAATTTCAAAGTATCATGGACCTTGAGTTGTTGGGCTATTAGATGGCTAACATAATTTGTGAAATTTAAATGGGCCAAAATATTTTTTATGAAAAATGTCTTATTGGTCACTTAAGTTTAAATCTACAAAAGTTGTACATATTTTCTCATAAAATAAATATTTGAAGTTGGACTTTATTTATTTATAGTAAATGGTGATTTACAAGAAATTCGGTTATAAATAAATTAATTAGAAATTAGATAAAGGAGTTTGTTTAATTTTTTGATTTAGTTTATAATCGTGGCGGTTAGTGATTGGATTAAGATATATAATATTGGATCAATTGAGTATTGTGATAATTAATTGATAGTGTATGATATGTGATATTATGCATGAAGGATAATCAAAAGCCCAAGCCCAATTTGCTAGGTGTATGCTAGGATATTTTGTGTTGAATGATTGTAATAGTTATCAATTTATAAGTGAGATTGGTTTATGACCCGTTCCCACCCTATGAGATGTATCCTTATTTGCCATTAATATTTATTTGTAAATATTAGTTTAGTTGAAGATTAAGATTGGAAGATGGTGGCCTTGATGATTATGAAGATCGAAGACATGTAAATATTGGAAGCTTATGTAAAAGTTGCATTTGCATCTCATGCATTTCCCTAGGATTGGACTTAGGCCCGTGCTTATCTCACACGGGCCATTAGGTTTGGGGCTATTGATCATCCTTGTTTAGTTTACTGTTTATAATATATGCATGATATATTATAAATAATGAGTATGTGCGTTATTATTATTGTAATAACAAAGTTGCATGAATCCGCACTACTAAAAAAAAGGCAAAAGACAACGGTTAAAAACCGTTGTCGTAGGTCAAATAAAACCGTTGTTAGAAGCTCTGTGGTTAAAGGGTGTGCTCAAAGACAACGGTGAAAAACCGTTGTCGTAGACGTCTAAAGACGACGGTGAAAAACCGTTGTCGTAGGTATATAAAACCGTTGTTAAAGGTCATGTGGTTAAAGCATTCGCTAAAAGACAACGGTTTTGGAGTGATGTGGTAGTTACAATTTGCGATGGTTTTTTAAAAACCGTCGCAAATTAATTCGCGACGGACATCATCGTTAACCGTCGCTAAAATTAGCGACGGTCGTAATTTAAACGGTCGCTAACCAGCGACGGTTTAATACACCGTCACTACATTAAGCGACGATGTTTTATAAAATTCGTCGCTAATTTTAGCGACGGTTTTGTATGCTTTCCGTCGCTAATTTATTCAGTAAAATAAAAAAATTTCACTTTTAATATTTTAATAAATATATAAAAAAAACTCACAATCTAATATGCAAATTATATTCTTGATTTACCGTCGAAAATACTATATTCTTGATTTTAAAAATTTATTAAACTTTAAAGAGAAAATCGAAACTAAAATTGTGTAAGGGAGAAAAATTTTAAGTGTTGTGAAGTGGTATGGTATAAAATGGACCAAGGATGGGGATATTTATAGACAGTTTGCGACAGTTTTGACTTTAACCGTCGCAAATAGCGACGGTTATTTTTCTAACTGTCGCCGATTTAAAATTAGCGACGCTTTTACATGAACTGTCGCTATATTTAGCAACGGTTAGTAACAGCCGTCGCTAAATATAGCGACGGTTAAGTATAAATCGTCGCTAATTATAGATCAGCGACGGTATTACCAAAACTATCGCTAACATTAGCGACCGTTAAAAAAAACCGTCGCTAAATTTAGCGACTGTTCTTGTAAAACCGTCGCTATATTTACATTAGCGATGGTTTTATGCAACGGTTAGACTTTAACCGTCGCAAAATTTAAATTAGTGATGGTAGAGTATAACCGTCGCTAATTTTAGCGACGGATTTAACTTAAACGGTCGCAAAATGTAATTTTGACAACAAATTTATAGAAAAACCAGTTGAAAGACAACGGTTTGTAAAAACCCGTTGTCGTAGCTTGAAGAAAAACACTAATAGACAACAGTTTAAAACCCGTTGTCGTAGCCCAAAAAAAACAAACATAGACAACGGATTTTAAAAATCGTTGTCGTAGATATATCAAAGACAACGGTTTTTAAAAACGCTCATATAATAAAAATCGTTGTCTTTGATGTGTTGTTAAAGCTGATTTTTCTTGTAGTGCCGGCAAACATACGATCAAACATGGCGAGCTTTTTAAGTAAAATTAATTCTGAGACCTTTCAAAATTAAAAAACCCTCATTTTGAATAAGATTCAAAATTAATATCAAGCCCGAAAAAGAGAATTATAAAGGTGTTTATAATTTCCATGTCTTCCATCGACAATGAGTGCATGATGAACACTACCCGTGCTCGGGGCTCGGCTCATATTATTGGGGAGCCCTGGATACCGGAAAGTTGTGATATCCATTGAGATGGTGATGTTAACTACGTGGAACTCCCATGATTTCGGCTCATATTATTGAGGGAACTCATGGAGATCGTCTATTAAGGTTCAACATCGATGGGTAAGGCTTGACACATAAAGATGAACGACGTCATATTATTGGGTACTAATCAAACGTGAGATAAAAGTTTACGTAGAGGGTTGCATGGAGATGCAATTGGAAACTACCTGTGAGAACCCGGAAATTTTGATCAGAAGCAAATAATGTAAGAAATATAAACTTAAAATTTAGCTTAATCTAAGCTCAAAAACTTTCATTCTAACTATTAATTAAAATTTGAACTTAGATTTTCAGCTAACATAACTCGAGGAAGTAGCTTCAAAGCTCGGAGATTAACTCAACATGAAGCCGAGCTGCAAATAACCGCATCCATGGAAGTATTGTCACTGGAGGAGTAATACCCCAGCTCAAGGACTCGATCTTTCAGCTTAAAACAGCTCAACCAAGCTTGTCCTAACAAGACCAAAAAGGGAGCTAAAAGATGAGCTAAGGATTTGGACAACTTATAATGCAATAAACAACCTTTGAGATAACCAAGGAAGAAGCTAAGGGATGAGCTAAGGGTTAGGACAAAGTAAGTATGCAAGAAAAGACCGTTGAGATAATCCATGAAGGAGCTAAGGGAGGAGCTAGGAGACCAAGACACATTAATGATGCAGGAAAAGACCTTTGGTGCTTGGATTACCTTTGACCACCATTATGAGCACATTCAAGTCCATTCTTGAGCCCCAAGATTTTGGCCAAGAGGCTATGTGAAGGGGCTATCTTTGGCCTATAAATACCACATCAATGTGATAGAAAAACCATACCAAAAAGCCTCCAAGTTTCGGCCCTCACCCTCCACAAAATTCTCCAAAATTTCGGCCAAGTCAAGAAAAGAAGAGGGAAGGAAATTTCGTGCTGTCAAGTACTAAGAACCTACGTCGAAGTGCTGCTCAATTGAAGACAGCATTTGTTGAGATTACGTCAAAATGCTGCCAAATTTTCAGAAGGAAATTTCGTGTCAAAATCTGCAAATTTCGAACCTACCTTCGAAAAACTACGAAAAGTGGGCTTTGTTACATGTTTTGTTGTATTTTTAAACTTTGATATAAATAATGTTACATGCATATATTTGTGTCCTTATTTTCGAAAATGGCTATCTGTTTTGTTTAAAATTACGATCGATTATGTGTTTCTTCTATGCTTCGAATTCCTTTGATTCCTCTGTGTCCGTATGAAAACTCTGAAATCTGAAAATCTGAAAAGTTCTGTCTGTTACTTCTGAATTCTGTTTACACTGTTACAATTCAATTTGAAATGTGACGAGAATTGTGATTCTGTCTGGCCCTCAATGGTGGGTATAAAACCATTTCTGTTTGGCCCCCAATGGTGGGTATAAAACCATTTCTGTCTGGCCCCCATCGGTGGGTATAAAACCGAGTTTTGGCCTCACCCCTTAGAGGACTAACATATTGGGGACAATTTGACCATGGAAATGAGATGAGTAACAGTGTTATGTTTGTTCTGAATTGATCTGAATTGTTTCTATTTTGTTTGATAAGTTTCGTCTTTCATTCGATTCGTTTCCGTCTTGTAAAATTAAGAATATTAAGTTTTGAAAGTATGTTAAAGAAAATTTTTAAAGAATTAAGTTCTATATGTATCTTTGGAATCGATCGACCCCCCACTTGCTGAGTGTTTCCCAAAACACTCACCCCTTACAAATTTCAGATAAAGATGAGGAACAACTGAATGAAGAGGAGCAGGAAGCGTTCTGGGGATGGTGATCGAGAGACAAGTTTCTGGAATTTCAGACTTTATTTCCCTTTTGTTCAGTTTCCGCAATTGCAACTCTGATGTAATTTTTATTTCTATTGTCATTGTAAAGAAAATGTTTAAATTATGAAAAGACTGGTTTTTGGCATTTTGATACGAGGCTTAATTGTTTTCAAGTATTTGTTAAACAATGTCGGATGTCACCGACGCTTCGGATACGGGGCGTGACACTACCTTTTAGGAATTATGATTGGCTTATATTATTCAGGATCATAATTTGCTAATTGGACCTTTTGTACCTAATAAGGAAAGGAGTTTCCCGTTTTCACTAGAGGGTAGTGAAAGATGTCAAAACAGTGGGAGCGAAAATTTATGAAGTCAAAGTCCATATTTTATATTTTACTAAATATTTTAAAATAGTCATTAACATTTATCTGTTTTACTTTTCAGTACAAATTTGACAATGTCGTCGATTCGCAACTCGTTCTCTGCAATACTCGACAAACACATATTAACCGGACCTAATTACCTCAATTGGCTAAGAAATCTGAAAATCGTCTTGAATTCGGAAATGATAGCATATACACTGACTGATATGTCCCCTGTTGAGGCTCCGACTGGCTGTACTCCTGAAGAATTGCAGACTTACAAGGATTGGTGTGACCATGACTTGGAAGCAAAGTGTTATATGCAGGCTTCTATGAATGATGAGCTGCAGAGGCGTTTTGAGGATGCTAAGAGTGCTGCTAACATTCATTTGCATCTCAAAGAGCTCTTTGGTGAGCAGACTGGACCTCTTAGGCATGCTACAGTCAAGGAGCTAATCACTTTACGCATGAGAGATGAGGCTTCGGTCCATGAGCATAACCTAAAGATGATTGGGCTCGTGGACAAGCTCGTTGGCATGGATCTTACGTTGCCTTCGGAGTTGACCACTGACGTGTTGCTCTTGTCGCTGCCTAGCTCATTTGATCTTTTTGTGGTGAATTTCAACATGAACAAGCTGGAGCCTAAACTTGAGGAATTGGTGAATATGCTTGTTACCTTTGAGTCCACCATCGAGAAAGAGAAGCCGGTTCTTTATGTGGGTTCTTCATCTGGTACGAAGACTGGTCCACACGAGAAGGGAAAGAAGCGTTCTTTCCAACGCCCCAAGAAGAATGTGCCCTTGAAGAGGCAAGCTCCGAATCTCGTTGTGGCAGCCACACCAGTTAAGGTTGACAAGACTGCCGATATCTGTCATCACTGCAAAAAGCCTGGACATTGGAGGCGTAACTGTAGAGAATATCTTGCCCAAAAGGGTTCTGGAAACGGTATGTTCTATCTTGAAGTAAACATTTCAATTAACTCTACTTCTTGGGTATTGGATGCCGACTGTGGCTCACATCTCTGTAATGATTTGCAGGTGATGGGAAGAAGTAGGAGACTAAGAGAAAGTGAGACCTTCTTGAGGATAGGCAATGGGACAAGAGTTGCTGCCAAGGCTATTGGAGATGTTTACTTGCTTTTGAAGAATGATTTTAAGTTAATTTTAAGAGATGTTTTGTTTGTACCTGATTTGGAGAAAAACATTATTTCCATTTCTATGCTTGACAAAGATGGATATTATTGTTTATTTAGCAAAGGTGTTTGCAACATTTACAAGAATGAATGTTTGATTGGTACGGGTGAACTTGAAAACGATCTCTACAATTTAAAATTGAAAGATATTCCACTAAACACTGTCCAAGCAATAACAACAACAAACAAACGAAAACAAGATACTCTAAATGCGGCACAATTATGACATGCTCGATTAGGACATATTTCCCTAAGAAGGATGAACAAGCTAGTGGGAGTGGGCATGTTTGATATGTCTGATATTTATTCTCTCCCAACTTGTGAATTCTGTCTAAAAGAAAAGATGACCAAAATTCCCTTTAAGGGCCATGTGGAGCAAGACAAAGGGTTATCGGATTTGATCCATATCGATATGTGTGGTCCGCTTAGCATCACCACTAAGCATGGACATCCCTACTTCATCACCTTTACCGATGACTTTTCGAGGTATGGGTATGTGTATTTGATGAAATACAAATCTGAAGCCTTTGAAAGGTTCAAAGAATTCAGAAATGAAGTAGAGGAACAATTGGGACGAATCATCAAGTCACTTCGATCGGATCGAGGTGGTGAGTACTTGAGTGTCGATTTCCAAGAGTATCTTAGGGAGAATGGGATTCTCTCGCAGTGAACTCCGCCTGCTACACCGCAGTTGAATGGTGTTTCAGAGCGTCGTAACCGGACTTTGATGGACCTGGTTTGGTCTATGATGGGGTTCACGGAGTTGCCGCCATCCTTTTGGGGATAGGCGCTTGAGACAGCGGCACTGTTGTTGAACAATGTCCATTCAAAGGCAGTTGATAAGACAACATATGAGATATGGATGGGTAAGCCTCCCAAATATTCTTATCTGAGAATATGGGGATGCCCTGTTTATGTGAAGCAGGTAGTGGGAGAAAAATTGGATAGTCGATCCATTTTATGTTACTTTGCGGGATATCCAAGGAATTCAGTTGGATATTATTTCTATCATCCCCAAGAAAAAAAGGTGTTTGTTTCTAGGAATGCAATTTTTTTGGAAAAAAAACTTATATTGGATAGAAAAGGGGAGATGATACAACTCGAAATGGTTCGAGAGACACCCACAATTGTAGAACTCACACCCGAAGAGCCAAGAGAGGAGATACAAGCTCCTAGAAGGTCCTAGAGAGTCTCGAGACCACCTATGAGGTATGGTCTACTTCTTGAAGAGAGCAATGATGACCCTAACCATGGATGTGATCCAAGGACCTTCAAGGAAGCGTTATCTGATGTCGACTCATCCAAGTGGCTTGAAGCTATGGAATCTGAGATGAATTCCATGCATTCGAACCAAGTGTGAAATCTTGTGGATCCACCTGAGGGAACTGTTCCCATAGGATGTAAATGGATTTACAAGAGGAAACTTGGGGCGGATGGAAAGGTATTGACCTTCAACACGCGATTGGTAGCAAAAGGCTATACTCAAAGACAAGGAGTTGACTTTGAGGAAACATTTTCTCTAGTTGAAATGTTCAAGTCTATAAGGATTTTGCTGGCCATAGCTGCATGGTATGACTATGAGATATGGCAGATGGATGTGAAGACAGCCTTTCTTAATGGGGATATTAAGGAAGAGATTTACATGTCTCAACCTGAAGGGTTTACATCTATTGAAAGTGAGTATATGGTATGCAAACTTCATATATCTATTTATGGTCAAAAGCAGGCATCTAGGAGTTGGAACCTCATATTCGATAGTACAATCAAAGAGTTTGGTTTTACTAAGAATCCTGTGCAACCCTGTGTGTTTAAAAAGGTCAATGGGAGTGCTGTGACATTTCTGGTGCTTTATGTTGATGACATTCTACTCATTGAGAATGATGTAGGGATGTTGCGATCAACTAAAATATGGTTAGCGAGTAAGTTCTCAATGCAGGACTTGGGTGAAGCATCTTCCCTATCCAAGTCTATGTCTCCCAAGACTGATGCAGAGATAGCGGCGATGACAAGCATTCCTTATGCATCTGCAATCGGTAGCATCATGTATGAGATGATATCTACACGTCCTAACGTGACTTTTACACTAAGTGTAGTGAGTAGATATCAATCAAACCCTAGTATTCCACACTGGAAAGCTGTGAAAGACATCCTCAAGTATTTGAGAAGGACCAATAAGTTGTTTTTAGTCTATGGGGGTTGAGAACTGAAATTGGAAGGCTATACCGACTCTAGCTTCCAAAGCGATATCGATGACTCGAATTCAACCTCTAGGTTTGTATTCATGCTCAATGGTGCTGTTGTCTCTTGGAAGAGTTCCAAGCAAGACAATACTGTGGATTCCACCACTGAGGCAGAATACATTGCTGCATCAGCTGCAGCAAAAGAGGCTGTTTGGATAAGGAATTTCGTCCAAGAGTTGGGCGTCATTCCTAATGGAGTTGCTCCTGTCCCGGTGTTTTGTGACAACACGGGAGCCATAGCTCAAGCAAAAGAGCCAATGTCTCATCAGAAATCTAAATATGTATTGAGAAATTAGCACATCCTCCGAGAGATTGTGGAAAGAAGAGAAGTGTCGATTGACAAAGTCGGCTCCGCAGATAATGTTGTTGATCTACTAACTAAGCTTTTACCTGGATCATTATTCGAGAAGCATCGCGAATCGATGGGTTTGAAGCATATGGGTAGTTGGCTCTAGTGCAAGTGGGATATTGTTAGAGTAGGTGCCCGTCGAGCCAAGTGTTGGCCGAGGGTTCATGTTGAAACTCTATGTATAAACAATCTTTATTTTAATAATATTTTAAATTATTGTTTTGGCACATCTTTATCTGTATACACATGCTTATTTCATAGATAAAATCCATGAATATACAAATAGTAGAAATAATATGAGATGCTCATATGATGAATATCATGAAACTCATATTTGGAATACTGTATATTCTAAACAGTTCCTAGTCGATTCAGTCGTTGCTAAGAAGGATATAGGCCGCTCGAGTTTGAGACTAGTATCTGCGATGTGAGTACCATGTTTCATTGGTAGGGGACATTGTGATGTCCGAGCATGCAGATAGGTGCTCTTTGAAGAGTGCACTGAACAACCCTCCGTAAAGGACTTTCCAAGTGGTTTTCATTTATCGAGTGGAAACGTCCTATTTTATGGTTGCACACCATTAGTCCTTATGACCCGAGACAACATTGAGACTCTATATGCTAGCATTAGTGGCAAGGTTGGGTATTCTGTCGAAACATATAGGAGTCGATGCATTGTAGTCGGGGATTGACCGCTTACCTTCGGGTATGGATATCCTATGTGTATGTAGTTTGCAATCTCTGATCAGAGTGTTGGTGGTAATTAAGAAAGGGGTTTCTTAGATTACATCATCGATGCAACTACAACATGACACATAGTATCGATTTTTTGACAGCTCTCGATATACCAATAGTTGTCGAATCGTTCGGGTTATATGAGCTGAAGGGACCGTAGTGTACGCTAACCATAATGGAATGGTTCTTGCATGCACTATCATTTGATATCTAGGGAATCATGTAAGCGCTGATGCTAGGCGTTTAACATGATTGGTTGGGTACTATCAGACTTGAGTTCTAACGTTCTTATTATCAAGGAGTTGGTAAGTAAGAATGCAGCAATTGGGTATGCTCGTATAAAGACATGTTTAGTCCCGAATCACATTGAGATGTGAACCCAGGGCTAGTTGTATCATTGAACCATTGAAGGCCACACAAGTATTAACTTTCTAGATCCCGTCGAGAAGGAAAATAATTCAATGTGTTGAACGGCTTATAAAGGAATTTATAAGCGCAAAGAAAAATAGAAGTATGACTTCTATAAGAGAATTATGGGGAATATAAATTTTAGTTTATGGAAGTGTTCCTAAATTAAAAGATGGCTCAAATAAATAATGTATTTGAAAATTTTGATTTTCATAAACATTATTATGTACTAAATTAAATTAGTTCAAGTGTTGAATTAATTAAACACTAGTGGACCTAGTAGAGTCCAAATAATTAAATTAATTCAAGTGTTGAATTAATTAAATAACATTGGATTTTGTAGAGCTCAATGGGAAATAATTATTCAACTAGTGGGCTTGAGTAAAATCAAGTAAAGTTTAAATGGTATCAGATATGTTGGATACATTTAAATAAAAGTCCATGGGTTTTGTAATTGTTACATGCCTATATAAAATTGCATGCTTGGAAGGTGAAGGGTTGGAGGCACTTTTTCATTAAACAAGGCATGACATGCACATGCTATTTTTTACTTTTTCATACACCAAGAAAGTTTCCTCCCCTTCTCTCCAACAACACCATGGCCGAAACTTCTCTTAATTTTTGCTTCTTCAATTGTTGAAGATTGCATACTCTTCTAAAAAGAAATCCTCTAATTTTTCTAGTGCAAAATTAGAGAGGATCTTCCTTGTTGGTGGTGGACTTGATTTTTGAGCAAGGAGTGCTCAAGGAAGCTTGTATATTGGGTCAATCATTCAAGAGCTTATTTGTTTGACAACTAAGTTAGAGCCATCATCAATCCTTTGTGATTGATAGGTAAAAATTTCTAAAACACCCTATGAATGTCATTTTGTGTTTTATGTTATTTGCTACACAACTAGTAGAGGTGCTCAGTTTTTCTTGTATGAAAAAAATATTTTTGAAACTTTTGTTGTGTATACGGGCACCGTAACCGATCCCCTTTCAGAGTATGGGCTAAGGCTCATGTTTGTTTAGCCTAATGGCTCATGATCGTTACAAGCTAAACTGGTACCAACACTTTAGGAATCTAGGTACTTAAACCTGGAGGTATTGGGATCAGGTGTTGGGGAAGGCAAAAAAAACCACTTTCCAGAGATGCGATATTTTATGATTGACAATGCATGGGCATGTGCTACGGCTCATGCTGGACCATCCTAACTACCCATGACCAGTAGTGGTGCATGGGTATGGGCTAAGTCTTATGTTGCAGAGCCTGTCGCGAAAAATAGTGAGACAGACTCTTCACGGAATGTAAATGAACCAGAAGACAAGGATCACAATCACACTACTGCCTTTGAAAAAGAATGTCATCCAGAATGTCTTAGTATCGTCCATCTACATCAATAATTGGATTTTTGAATGAAGGTATTTGCCCTAGAGACTTGCCAAAAAAGTACGAAAATATGGTCAGATATGTATGCTTTATATCTCATACTGAACCTAAAAACATCAAAGAAGCTTTATTAGTAAAACTTAGAATTGTTGTTAGGAAAAGGACATGACTTGTTGCTCAAGGTTACTCTCAAATTGAGGGAATGGAATTTGAAGAAACATTTACCTCCGTTTCCAGACTTGAATCCATTAGATTAATTTTAGTCATTGCATGTTCATTAAACATAAAATTGTTTAAATGGATGTAAAAAGAGCATTCTTAAATGAAATCTTGAATGAGGAGATATATGTTGAGCAACTAAAAAGTTTTGAAGATCCTCATTATCCTTACTATGTCTTCAAACTCCAAAAATCATTGGCCCAAAATAATCTCCAAGAGCTTGGTATGAAAGACCGGCCCATTTTTGACCGAAAAATGCTACAAGCAACAGGGAGTAGACCAAACGTTTTTCCTTAAATTTTTTACGTTTGATATCATGATTGCTCAAATCTATGTTGATGACATTATGTTTGGTTCTACCTTGCAGGATAAAGTTGACGAGTTTGTAAGTCAAATGAAAAAAGAATTTGAAATGAGCATGGTTGATGAGTTGAAATCAATCTCACCGAACAAACTCCTTGTCAAAGCCGTGAAGCCATGCGTCTTCGACCAACCAAGACCTACTTATAGCGTTTGGGTGGCGACCTACTAGCGTAGTAACCATCGACATGGGCACTGATACTTATCTTCCATCACTAAGAAAGTGATTGTTGTTATCTAAGTCATTCCCATTGGCAGGAGGCCATCTTAATATATCGGCCAGATAAAGACCTAATCTATCGATCAGGCTCCTTACCCAAGGATCCTATGATTGAAGGTGAAACAAACCAAAGATGAGATTTGCATCTCACAAACTAAGTATGCAAAAAACTTAGTAAAGAGGTTTGGCTGGCAAAGCATATGAGAACCC
This sequence comes from Primulina huaijiensis, assembly GCF_012295235.1. Taxonomy (NCBI): domain Eukaryota; kingdom Viridiplantae; phylum Streptophyta; class Magnoliopsida; order Lamiales; family Gesneriaceae; genus Primulina; species Primulina huaijiensis. The sequence continues at coordinate 10,671,571 of NC_133323.1, read as the reverse complement.
CAATTGGGATCACATGAGAAATTAATCACAGATGAGGATGAGATTTCTGTTGATTCTAAATTATTTAGGAACATGATTGAAAGTTTACTCTATCTCACTGCAAGTAGAACTGACATATGTCTTTTTGCAGGTGTGTGTGTTAGGTATCAAGAAAACCCAAATGAGTTTCATCTGAAAACTGTGAAACGAATCACCTGTTACATAAATGATACGGAAAATTATGGGATATGATTTTCTAATAATACGAATACTTGTCTTGTAGGTTTCAATGATCCGGATTGGTCTAGAAATTTGGATGACAGAGAAAACACGATTAGTGGATGTTTTCACGTAGGATCAAAATTGGTTTCTTGGCACAGCAAGAAATAAAACTCCATTTCCATGTCCACAGCCGAAGCCAAATATATTGTTGCTGGAAGCTGTTGTACCCAATTACTATGGATGAAGCAAATGTTTGAGGATTACGGTATTGTGAAAAATGTCTTAATTGTTTGGTGTGATAACATGAGTATCATAGATATCTTTATGAACATAAGACGCCATTTTATATGTGATCTTGTTGACTGTAAAACGATTGTTCTAGAGCATGTTGCGACAAAAAACAAATTTGCATACATATTCACTAAGGCACTTGATTATGTGAGGTTTGAAACACTTAGAGAATCCTTGGGTATATGTGTCATATAAATTTGTTGGAACATTTCATGTTCGCAATCTTGATTTTGATGTTAACAAAACTTATTATTGTGTTTCTAACATATTTTACTGAAGTGTGAATTTATTTAAACAAGAAGCAAGCTGAAACTGATTTTAGCCGAACTGAATTTCTGGCAAGCTTTGATATTTTGATGATATCTCTCTGCTGGATGATTCAAATGACAATACAACAACTTGGCTGATCAAAAAACGCAATTTGGAACAAGTCTTATTTCACGTCAGTTGGGCAAATTCGGATGTTATCAAGGTCTAACTGATCGTTGAATTACCGAACTGATTGCACGAAAATAGCAATCAGTTGGGTTTGAGCAGTTGCGGTATTTTGGTCATATCTCTTAGCTCGGTTATTGAAATGAAGCGATTCAGTATGCGTTAAAAAGATAAAACAATGATCTACAAATCATCTTCATAAATCAAAGTATGGATCGAAACTTAAGATGCTGATAAATGATGATGAAACTACTGGTTTTACACAAACTGAAATCAGCTAGGTAGATTTCAGCACACCAACTGAACCGAACCAGCAGCTGACCAACTGAACTGAACCTAACCAGCAGCTGATCAACTAAACTAAACCAGATGCTGACCAATTGAACCAGACCAGCTGCTGACCAACTGAACCAGCTGAACTGAACCAGACCAGCTGAATTGAACCGAACCAGCAGCTGACCAACTGAACTGAACTGAACCAGCTGCTGACCAGTTGAACTGAACGACCAGTTGAGTTGACCAGAGTTGATCAGTCAAAAAAATGTCCAGAACGGCAAATTTGACCGTTGCAATTTCAGAAACAATACAGAAATTTTCCAAACGGTCATATTTTTGTGTCTAACGTATATATCGTTGTTGGGGCTTATAAATACAACATCTTAAAGATCAGACAAGAGCTTTTGAAGAGGATTCAATGCATGAGCAGTTAGCATGAAGAAATCAGTTAGTTGAGAGCACAAGCCTTTGTGTGAGGATACATTTGAGATGTACACTCTAAAGGATTAATTCCTCACACACAATCACTCACACATATACAAGAGAGTTGAACTTCAAATATTAGTTGAGTGAGTCTTGCAAAAAGACAATAAACTTGTGTATGTAGTCTTTGCATGTAAGACATTAAACAATATGCTGATTGTGAGGTGCTGCCTACAATCTTAAGAGCTAGGAGTTCAGTTAGGCAGTAGTGTAAGTCCTAAACTGAGTGAGTTTGTACAAAGAGTTGTATAAATCAAAGTCTTCTAATGGATCCTTCCCAAGAGGAAGAAGGGGTGACGTAGGAACATTTGAAGTCTCCGAACATTCATAAACAAATTCGTGTCTATTTGTTTATTGTATTACTATTCATTTCCACTATTTTTAAAGAAGCATTGTTAAAGCATTTTATGTGTTCTTCAAATACCAAAATATTTCATACCAAGTGTTTGATAAAATGCTTCAACCAAAATGTTTAATCGGTTTCTACGAAAGATTATTTCGAGTGTTTTCTGCTAGATTTATAATCAAACTCGATTTAATTCATCAGTGTTCAATATTTCAAGAACCAAGCTATTGTAGCTCAATGATTTTCTTCCAAACCGATCCTATCAAAATCCCTTCTTGATGGTATAATTGCTGCATTTTGAATCTTTGAGCTTAAAATTTTAGAAAATCGATATTCTAACTTGAATTGAGCTAGGATGTGAGCTGATGCTTACTATTGAGGATTGTGATTAGGTTTCCTTGACTTTGACAAATTGCATGAATTTATGTTGACTCAAGATTTAGTCATGACCAATTTTTGAATTAATTTTGATGTTTTGGAAGAATTGTTGATTATTAAAAAAATATCAAAATGAGAAGGAAGTTGAAATTAAGAAAAAGAGAAAAATATTAGTTGAAAAAATATAACTAAAAACTTATTGGAAGGTTTTCTCAGATTGTGAGATGTCAAATACATGTGATGATTGAGAAAAATATAACTGTGAATATATGTTTAGAAAAAGTTACCTAAAAGGCCCAATGAAATGTCTTCATAGAGTGAGAGCAACCAATACATAAAAAAATCATGTTGACTACTCGAGTTTGAAACAGAAATTTCAAGAGTTTATCTTTGTTTTGGAGCCAACTCACCTTCTCAAATATGTTAAATATATCCGTGGACTCGAGGAGAGTTTTAATTCAAGAAATATAAATTTTGTAAGCTTTAACTGAAATTGTTTTCTGACACCTATAATTTTTTTGGCACATATGCTATAAAGTCCTTCTAAGTAATTTGTGTTCAAGAAATTTTTGAGCTAAAATTGAATTTTGTCATCAAATTGGATTTTTGTTGCTTTGGATATTTTTTTATTGCGCTGAAAAATTAATATATGTTTTTTTAATCCTGCAATGTTGCTTCGTCTTCTTTTCTGCTACTTGTATTTTTAAGAGCTGTATTTGGACTTAATAATTGTTCCTCTATTGAAGATAACTGTTGGGATCTGAATTTTTTCTCTTCTTACTCGCGTCTCACTTTCTCTTGGGCAGAAAAATTTTAATGAAAAATTATAGATATCATGCTAATCATGATACATACAAGAGAAAAAGACTCTAGGCAAGGCAACCAAAACTGCAACAACTTTCGTTGCTGAGTTTCAAATTGTGTCACAGATATTTCTCAAATGCAATAAAGTGGTTGATATTAATATTAATGGTGTGTTCCTTTGTTTGTTTTGAAACAAAGGGAAAGTAAGTTTGTAAGTTTTGTTGTTTGCATGATTGTATTCAAAACCAGCCAAAGAGAGAGACTGTTAATTGAATAATTATTATTGACTTGTTTTAAAAGTTGGATAATAGTCTTATTTGATGTTTCGAATATTTGTGTGACTTTATCTTACAAGATTGAGATAGTATTTTATTTTGTTTAATTTTGGTAATGATATATCATGATATATAATTATCTTGTATTATCATGTATCATATTTCAAAAACTGGTAAATGTGTTTGTTAGATAATATCGATAAATAAGTATAGGAAAAGTGTTTAGCTTCGTGCTGTAAATTTTCTAAACTCTATACGTGATAATGATGAAATGTATCTCATATTTGTTTAACTTTATGCGGAGGTTTTGTGCAAATACATGCTTGATAATGCTTATATTATGTTGTGAAAGTATCAATTGAAGGCATAATATTCAGGAAAAAGTCAAAATATCGAATTTGTGTCACGACAATTGCTAAGACAAGGTGAAGACACCTTGACTCCGCTATTATCATTCTGATTAAGAGCTTTTTAGTTACTAGTGGTGAAAATACATTCAACACATTGTTATTCATTTCTCGGGAGTGGAAGATGATGTTATCGGGAAAGAATTGTCAATGTTAAGAAAAATAGTTCGATTTAGGAGGATTGCAAAGAGGAGTGGTGCTTTTGTCAAGTGAAGTTTACTAAGTATGTTCATCATAAAGGCTTCAATAAAAAAAATAAAAATCTTGTAATTTAAATAAGTCCTTGTATGATAACCATTTATATTTAGTGGATTCATTAATTGATATATGGGCACGACCTTGTGGACGTAGGCCTATTGACTGAACCAAGTTAAAATCATGATATTCTTGTGTTCTTTATTTTATTGTATATATATTTAATAACCAATTATAATGAATAAAGTCACTAATGTAACAAGATAATACATTTCACATGCTATAAGTGCGATCAAAAGGTTCGTGATGATTTAATAGATTTGAATAACACTGTTATCGCCAACTATAACTTTTGAAAAAATGACAAACGTTCGATTTTACATACTATATCATTTTTATTTTCACAATGTGTGTGTGTGTGTTTATAGTTTATTTTCACATTGTGTATAAGTTAGATACGGGACAATTAAATTAATGGCCGTATGTGTGTGTTTTCTTAGAAAACAAAAACTGAGTCTCTCCCAATTTATATATCAGATATTTTTTGTATAAATTTATATATAAAATAGATGATATGATTGATTGGGAGACAAGCACTAAGCTACAATATATCAGTTCTTAAAATATTGAATACCGAAAAATAAATCAAGTTTGGTTTTAAAACCAAGCAGAAGACACTTAAAATAATCTCTCGTAAAAATCGATTAAATATTTTGAAAAATATTTAAAAGATATGCAAGTTGAATGTGTAAATACATTTTAGTTGAAGCATTTTATCAAAAACTTTTTATGCAATATTTTGGTATTTGAAAAACACATAAAATATTTAAACAATGCATCTTAAAAACAATAACAATAATTAAATGCAATAAAATTAATATGCACAAATTTTTTGTGGATGATCTAAAAATAAAAACTTCTACATCATCTCTTCTTCCACCTAAAAATGTATCACTAAAAGAATTAGATTTATACAACTCTTGTACGAATTCATTTCTACTTTGAACTTATCTCTTACCTAATTGAAACTCCCATCACACTCGATTGAAGGTCTCAACCTCACAATTTGAATAATGTTTAACGTCTATTATGCCAAGACAACAAACATAATCTTTAATGTCTTTGTTAATACCCATTCATCTAAACTTAGAAGCTCCACTCTCATTTATATGTGTGCTTGATTGTTTGTGAATATTTAATCCTTTACAGTGTATGTATATCTCAAATATATCCTCATATTTGGGCTTGCTCTCATTCTAGCTAATTTTTTCATGTAGGATGCTCATACTTTGAATCTCCTTACAAAGCTTGTATTTGATCTTCAAGTTGTTGTACTTATGGGCTCCAAGAATGATATAAACGTTATATACAAGAATATGATCATTACTAAAGTTTCTGTAATGTTTCTAACGTTGAAACGGTCATATTCATGTTTCTGGATACTTTCTTCATCTTCTGCGGATTTCGGGCTCTACTATATGCAGCAACTACAGCTTTCTACTGATGCAGCAACTACTGGTTACAACGGTCATTTGTTTTCAGTAGCCATCTCTACCGGTTTGGGCTTTGCTGCATTTCAGGGTCTACTGCTTTTCAGCACTCATGATTTCAGCACTTTCAATTTCAGTAACCATGTTTCTAGCTTGTAACTCTTGATTCGTTGATATTTGAGCAAAAGAATGAACATGAAAGTTGATCATTTTTTCTTATCTTTCCATAGAATCAAGCATAAATCAATCTAAAGTTGTACAAGAGAGATATGCTTGAAAAACTCAGTTGCGCCAGAGATTATGCTCTATTGAATTGAGTGCAGAACCAATAACTTCAATGCATTTTTTCGTCCTCTAAGGCACTAATTCGTACCTTTACTTCTGAATATTATTTGTAGCATTTTGTGTTGGTTGTTTAATCATTTTGATGGTTAGTCATTTGATTCATTGAGCTATGAGGTATCACTAAATTAATTCAGCTCGTCAGAAACTAAATTGTGCTGATTTTGGATTTAGCATCCAAAACCTCCAACTTGTAAAAACAACTACACACTTAAAGTATATATGTTAAAAATGTAATAACAAGTTTTGTTGTCATTAAAATAAATATTTTAGCATTCTAAAACCCGACAATCTTCCCTTTTGATGATCACAAAACTTGGATAAACAATTATTTAATCTATCATATTTCTTCCTGTTTTTGTTTGATTCAAAAAAGATAGATTTTTTTAAAAATTATTTGAAAACAAAGTTTATCTCCCCCCTCCCACCCCCAATAATTAAAATCAGTCTCCTAGCATACTTTTTTAAGTTTAAAATTGATAAAAGTAGATAGATGACTAACCAAATTTCTCCATAGCCTATTTTCTGTGACACTTCATATGGTCTGACTTTAACCAACAAACTGATTTTTCTCAAGCATGAGCAGGCTGGAAATTTTATACCATTGTGATTCTTAATTAGTCTAGTTTGGAATGCGAAATAGGTTTATAATTTGGACAATCGATCAAGGAATTTTCCAAATTTTTCCAATGTTGCTGCAAGTTGTTCGAAAATTCAACTATGTATATATAGTTATAAAATTCTAGAATTACGAATTTTTAAGATAAAATCAGTTTCAAATGTTTTTCAAGAACAATCTATTCTGATATCAATTGATATGAAAGATTGGAGGACAGGTATTGAGTTGCAATAGCTAGGTTATTGAAATATTGAACACCGAGAAATTAAATCAAGTCTGATTTTACAAATCAAGCATAAGACACTCAAAATAATCTATAAAAAAAATTAAAAATTTTGAAAAATATTTTAAAGATATGCTAATTGAATGTGTAAAAACGTTTTGGTTGAAACATTTTATCAAACACTTGGTATGCAATATTTTGATATTTGAAGAACACATAAAATGGTTCAACAATGCATGTTAAATCCATTTCTACTTAAGACTTAACAACAACTACTATGCCATCCCTTCTTCCACTGAGGAAGGTATCACTAAAAGAATTTGATTATACCACTCTTGTATAAATCCATTTCTACTTAAGACTTAACTCTTGCCTAATTGAAATTCCTAACACACTCGTTGAAAGTTGCAATCTCACAATAAGTATAATGTTTAACATCTATTTTACCAACACTACAAACACAATCTTTAATGTCACTGTCTGAATACTCAATCATCTAAACTTTGAAGTTCAACTCTCATGTATATGTGTGAATGATTGTGTGTGAGGATTTAATCATTTATAGTGTGTGTATATCTCAAATATATCCTCACACTTGGGTTTGCTCTCATTCTAGATAATTTCTTCATGTAGGCTGCTCATGCTTTGTTTCCCTTTACAAAACTTGTATTTGATCTTCAAGTTGTTGTATTTATTACCTTCAAGAATGATATAAACGTTAGATACAATATGTAACGTACCGTACTTGTCATGCCCGAATTTTTAAAAGAATAAAATAAAATTTTTGCAGTAGTTGTGATGGTTTATGGCTTTACATTATGGTATAAATGGTAATGAATGTTATAGAATGGAATAGATAATGGAGGGGTAGAAACAAAGATGGAATTTGAGCTAAATAGGTAATGGAAGTGCAGAATCGGTATGAAAAATGTGGCAGTAATTGTGGTTTTTAGCATAATGTTTTGTATATTGATTCATTTGATGTGAGGCCATTTTCATTAGAAAGATAAGACATAAGGCTATAACTTTTTTATTTTGAGTTTTGGTCAATTCATTAGGGAAGACAAGACAAAAGTGGCCCGAAGTGTGTCGTGCTTATCGTCGTTCCTACAATGACACATGTTGGGAGATTGAGCATAACATTTTACTCAGACCTCCAAATGACATGAGGCCAATTGGAGATGCAAGCCAAGATATAGAGCTACAACTTTCTTGTTGACCACTTTTGCAAATTCTGAAGTTAAAAATGCGTTCTTGGCAGAATATGGCGCGCCCCTGCGCCAGATCCTGCGCGACGGCGCTCCCGGTGCTGAAAATTTTGGTTTTGGGCAGTATGGTGCGTGCCCCTGCGCCAAAACACGCGCCATGGCGCCCAGCACTTGTACAAAAAAACTTGTTTTGAGGTTTGGAGGGTATATAATAGATTGGGGAATGATTTTTGTATCATTTCTTCTCATCCTCATTTCTCTCCATCGGTTTTGTAAGGTCCAAAATTTAGACAACGTAATCCAACCGCATGCGAGTCGAGGAAATTTGAAAATGAGTAATTAATTGATTTTAATTGCTAATTAATTATGTGACATACTTGTGCATATGCTAAATGAGATTTTTATTGTCATCATGCATAAAATTGTATTTTTAGGAATATTCAAGTGACGATCGAGGAACGGGAACCGAGGGCTGAAAAAAAAATGTAAAATATTTTTATTAAATGATTATTTTTAATTATTTAAAATATGGGTGATGCTTTTTAGCACTTTTGAAAATAATAGGGTTTTGAGGTGATTTTATACGCCGGGACGTAATTTTTATCGGTGTTGGATTTTCAACTAAAATACGAGCTTTTAAGCAACCCGGCTATTTAATTCACGAACTTATTTTACAAAAACCAATTTTTATGATGTTATTAAATCCTAATTAGTGCTATTGGGCTTAAACTAATTGGCTTGATAGGCCTAGAGTTTAATCAATGATTTAATTAGAGTTTATATTATATAAATCACTCAAACCCTATACACATCACCCACAAACTCACGCCACCCTCTTTGGCAAATCAAAAACTCCTCCCAAACTCTCCAAAACTCACGACATACACACACATCACAGTTTTGAAGGAAATTTTCGTAAGAAGGTTCAAGGGAAGTAAGCCGTGTTTCGATCCGTTCTTCGACGTCAAAGGTTTTCGTGCGTAATTAACGCAAAAGCACGCCTAAATCTCCCTTTTCTCATCCATCATATCATAATAATGTTTTAATTATTGTATGCATGAAGAGCACGAATTTATCTCTGAAATTTTCGGATTTTTGCACGTATGTGTGTTGAACTCATGATTTTGAATCCCGTAAATTGTTTTATGCATGTAAGGGGCTGCCATGATGTTATGACATGATCAAGAGATGTTTTTACATGAATTTAAAAGGTCCTAAACTCACATAAATTGCTGCACCATAAGCTGTACACAGAAAATCGGTTTTTTTGCTGTCAGGAAGCTTTAGGGGATTCGGTGTTCATGTTTTAATGGGAGGGCTGGCCTGGGCTGGGGCTCATGGCTAGCCTAGGGTCTGTTGGTGTCAGGGGGAGAGGCCTAGCCATGCTAGGACTCGGTCTGGAAGGGCGGGGAGGAGTCCTTGCACCCAAGAAGCTGCACCTTGAGGTGCAGACTTCGTGCGATCAGTTTAGGGTAGGGGCTCGGTCCAGGGCTCGTGGGCTGGGCTAGGTCGAGTCACTAGGGTCCTAAGAGGGTGCACTAGGGTCTGGGCAGGGGCTGGAGTGGCCTGGCTGGCCGCTGGTTCAAGGAAAGTGAGGAAGGCACATGACAGCAAGGTTGAGCGTATGGTTGCTGTCAAGGTTTAGTGGGCCGCTGCGTGGGTCCAGGGACTTGGGTTGGTCTGGGCTGGGTCTGGGCGTGGTCCAGGGAAGGTGAGGGTCATGGGTGGTCAGTGGTTAGCCTGCTAGAAGAGTCCTAGGCAACTAAGGAAACCCAATTCAACATGGACAGTACAAACACACACACGCATGCACTTGGGGGCAAGTTTCAGAAGTGTTTTGGTCGGGCCAGGGCTGGTTTTTCGGGCTGCGCTTGCACAGTAGGGGCCCTCGATGGGTTGGCTGGGTTTTGGTTCAAGGTGGCTCGGGCGTGGCTCGGGTAAATTAGAAGATGGCTCGGTGCGTTTGGTAAGGTGTCAAAAACGAAAATTTAAGAAAGAAAAATTGATCCAAGGGTCCACGTGGGTGGCTCATAACTTGGAAGGGTAGAATAAATAATAAAAAGGTTATGTTAAAAATTTGGGATCAAAATAACGAGTTTTGGATTTATTCGGGATTTAATCGTCGCACGAAACGTCAATCAACGAGTTAAATGAAACGCCTAGTTTTAAGCTTCATAAAATTATGAAAAATTCTATTTCAGCTTAAATAATTATTAAAAGTCTAAGTTTTGATTTTGGGAATTTTATATTAAGGTTTGGGTTAATTCGAGATTAAAACGCAGTAATACGTCTTATTTAAAGATTTATTTAAAAGTCCTCGATTTAGGCTAAATAAAAATATGAGAAAATTCATGTAGGCTTAAATAACTATTTGGGACATGTTAGAGTCAATAAAATTAAGAAAAAGTCAAAAACCTAAAATTATACGTCCAGGGGTAAAACGGTCTTTTCACACTTAAAAAGTAGTAAACGTCATGGCAGTGCCCTGAATGCTGTTTTATGTGCTAACATGATTATTTTCTATAGTTATGGATGCTTATGGAATTTTAAATGTTAAAATGATATTTTAAACGTTTATGGAATTTATATGTTAAAATGATATTTTAAATATTCAGGAATTTTATATGTTTATGATTTAATATGTCAAAATGTTATTTTAAATGTTTTGATGTTAAAATGATTATTTTCAAATGTTTATGAGTTTTTACATGATTAAATAATGATTTTTAAATGTCCATGGATTTTTATGATTTAAAGGTTGACATTTTTTAAAATAAATGTTGCATGCTTTGTTTCAAAAAAAAATGAAAAAAATGTTATGTTTTTCATGATTTTCATAAAGTGATGTGAATGAAAAATGTTGAAGGAAGTGAAGTAATTGTGACTAATTCGTTAATAATGGCGATGTCGTGAGGGTGATGGTCCCAGTGGGAGCCCGACGATCGTGTTTCCATTATTGCGAATATGAGGTTATGAGGTTTGAGGAAGAATGGAAATATCGTGAGGGGAGAAGGCCCCAGAGGAAGCCCATTTATGGGAGAAGGCCCCAGAGGGAGCCCCGACGATCGTATTTCTATTCGATCATGTTAGGCCAAGGCTCAGTTGACCGGTGAGAGCGTCGCTGATGTCCCCGCCGCCCAGTACTGTGGTTATATTTAGATGGATCCATCGATCATGTCATGTGAGGAAAGTCACAATTAACGATCTGAATTCAAC
>NC_133323.1:10644303-10660126 GCF_012295235.1 Primulina huaijiensis | reverse complement strand
GTGTTTTGAGGTTTGGAGGGTATATAATAGATTGGGGAATGATTTTTGTATCATTTCTTCTCATCCTCATTTCTCTCCATCGGTTTAGAGCTAGGGTTCCTCATTTCTCCTTCAATCCAATTTCTTCCAAGACATTAATCTTTGATTGAAGCCTTAATCTTTGTTTGGAGATTTGAAGTTTTTCTCCTCAAGAGTTTAGAAGCAAGGTAAGAAAGCTTATTTCCTTGAGTTAGTGATTGAAGGGAAAACAATGTGTTGTTTGGTTTGAGTGTTGAGGTAAAGTTGTTAATATAATGATTGATGGTATTATTATTGTATGTATTGGTATTTTGAAAAGAAATGCAATTGAAGACAAGGGCAAAGTAAAGGAGCTAACCCTTTAGCACGCATGTCATGTGTTTGATAAAATAATTCAATGAATTTTTTTATGTCATATTACGGTTAAGAAATTTACGGATCTTGATTCGAATCAGTATTGAATTAATTATGAATTTTGTACAGAAATTGCTCTGTTTGATAGATGATCAAAGTTCTTGAGTTATAGTAGAGTTCAGAGGTTCAAGACTTCTCACATACACATTTCGATCTTCTTTTGGTAATATTGAAAGGTATGTCACGGTCGGTAACATACGAGGTAAAAGTATCATTTTTATTTTAAATTGAACAATCTATGGCTCGATGAATTAATTGTGATTTGATGATGATTGTTGTTTTGAGATGAGTTTGTTATGATATCGAGATGATGATATTTATTTGCATCATTACATTGCATATTGAGCCACTTGTCGATTCAGATTTGATATGGCGGAGGTCTCCTTGATTTATTGATTTTTTGGACGTATGGGGCTATAGTTGAGTTGGCTTAGTGTATGCGGAGGTCGCTGCTATGGCCTGAATACTCTATATAGGCGCACCATAGTCCTGGGATTGTAGAACACAGCAACCCACCTCAAGCGGATGAGTCGGTGGATGTTGCTGGGGGATTCTCTTTCCTTGGGTACCCTATGACCAGATGATTCACTTGATCTTGAGTTTTATTGATAGCCCACAGCTTCTGATCATGCATTGCATTATATTGCATCTTTATGAATTTCATGTGAACTATTTGTCATTTTAAATCTCATATGTTATTGATTGTATCATACTGGGTTTATACTCACCGGCACGTCGGCTACCTCTTGTTTTCATGTGCTTGACGGTAGGTGAGGCGAGGCTTGGGATGCCAGAGTCCAGCTCCAGGCGAGGAGATACGAGTTAGAGTGGGATTCTCGGGTCTTAGGAGCTATTTTATGATGTTGGGATTACATTGGTTCATTAGTTTATTTTGGCATGTTGAAAATTATATTTCAAACATTTGAGACATTTAAATTATATTGACGATGTTTATATGGATTTGTGAATCACAAATTATTTATTTTACTCAATCATTTGGTTTGTTACAATTATAATTATTAGTATTAGATACCGGACCCGGGGCCCCACAGTACTTTTAAACTATTTTAAAATTTGCGGAAAAAGTAAAAATTTTCTTAAATACAAAATAAACTTTAAATTTTCGTTCATAAATCAATTGTTCCTCCAAAAATATTTGCATTAAAAGATATCACCAATAAAATTTACTAAAAAACAATACTTGTTTAAACATCGTAAACAAACGTGAAATCAGAGTAGTTGAAACATGGCATAAAAACTTAAAACATGGGCGGTCCTCGGGTTTAGCCTTCCGCTCAGTCTGAGCCGACTCACTGATCCCCACCCCTCGTCTCATCAACATCTTCCTCAACTGCATCGATCAAATCTAGTGAGTCTAAAGACTCAACATGTATAAATTGAAAATAACAAGTACTACGTAATAAAACCACATGCATCTTTAAAATAGATCGTACATACTTGAAACTTGAACATTGCATACATAATCTTGGGCATGCATACATAACATAGACGTGTCATCATCGTAAAACTTTTCATAAACATGCTTGCGTCATACATACTTGAGCATACATAACATAATTTTGCGTAGAGGCATGTTTCAAAGCAAGTGACACGTACATAAATACACCTGATCAGACTAAACCACAGTACTAGGCTGACAGGGAAGATCCACTGCCACATACATGAGATCCCCGTTCATAATTTAACGGGTGGATTTGTCCCTGGTCATACTTTACCGCTTTCCAATTCTGATCTAAACTCGTTCATAATTTAACGGGGTGGATTGGTACCTGGTCATACTTTACCGCTTTACAATCCCATACATAAGTTGGTCACAAGACATTTAGCATACCTCAAAAACTTAAAACTGTTTTCATTGCACGTCGAACATACTTACTTGGCGTTGAGGGATTCGTTGGATCTCGCTTGGGACCATTGCTGCACATACTAACATGAATTCAAACACTTATCTTTCATAGCTTAGACCTATAGCCATGCTCACACCCAAAATAACAAATTTCCTTATGACGTTATAAATATCTCGGGACTTGACCTCGTTTAATCATCGTACTAAATCTTGACATCAAACCCCAACAAACCCTAAACAAAAGAAGGAAAAAGAAAGGAAAAAAAAATTTTTAAGGGACACGGACCCCATGTACGGGTCCGTGTAGGTGCTAGAAATTCGCATTTTGAAGGAAAAAGTGCACGGACCCCGTGCTTGGGTCCGTGTAGGTGCTGGAAACGCGAACTAACGAAATTTCACTACACTTAAGGCTTATTCCTCGTAATTCGATCATAGGGACAATGAACCAATGCCTCGACACCTATCTTAGGATGCTATGGTACTTATTCAAACTTAAACAAACGCATCAAAACAACTACGCATCACAAACAACGCAACCCAATCCGTGAACATGACCTTTGACACCAAAACAATTCCTACGGCTTCTAATACAACCAAGTGCCTAACGACACGAAACCAAACACCAACAATCATCCCAACATCATTCTCGATGTACCTAAATGCAGCAGCGATCACCCGTCGAATCCCAACGAAGCCTACAACAATAAAACTTCAAGAACGCATTTTCAGAAAACGCAGTTTGAGCAATCACACAAAAACAATCATAACTCACTTATTTCTTATCCAAATATTTTGAATTTATTGTCAAATCGAAGGTATTAAAAATTTCTACGTTTTATATGTTGAAGGTTTTTCCAGAAAATTGACCAAAAAGTCGCAGTATTTAAAATGACAGCGATTTCGAGTTTTCAGATCTAAAATCGTTTCAAAACCGATCAAACAAATTTTTGCTCAAACGTTTTACAACACGCATGGATTTTTACGCATAATAAACATAAAAACAAATACTATGACGAGATCGATGCATAAACAAAAGAATATACATGTCTTTTGATGATAAAATTTACCAAACCGACGATACCGAAGCGGGGAAAGATGCGAGGTTGATCCGGGACGAACGTGGCACTATTTTCCTTGAAAAAAAGCGACGAAAACTTGCAGGGAAATTTTCAGAGAGTGGGGCGGCTGCTCTTGGTTCTTTGAACCCCAAATTTTGCTCTCAGGGAATTGAAAGAAGATAGAATGACATGTGTGTGCTGATGGTGTGTGTTAAAACATGTAAGTGTGTGTGTGAGTGTGTGTAACGTGTGTGTGTGTGATTAATTAATGGTAATTAGGGGCTAATTAGCTTAATTAAATAAATAATAAGCAATATTCATGATAATTAAAATACTCATTCTCCACTAAATTACTAGCATTCCTAAATTTGAAATAAAATGCACATGCTATAAACTTTAAAAGTTTAAAAAACTCAAAACCATCTAATAAATTAAATTAGGATTTAAAAATGCTTAAATTAATAAATCATTTAAAATGCCCCAATTCAAACTTAAAATAAAATACCAAACTTTAAAAATTGCCAATATCGTCGCCTGTCTCTTTTCCTCGATCTCTCATCGAATAATCGACTGAAACATGAAACTCAAGAAAATATTTTAACGTGCATCACATAAACATCAATAATTTAAAATAAAGCAATTTCATAAAATATGCATCGCTAGAATCATTTTAAAAATTAATAAATGATTTAACAACTAGATAAATGGATGAGTTTTACGCGTACTGATTTTGGGCTCTATAGTTCCTCCCCCACTTATATAAATTTCGTCCTCGAAATTAAATCTTACCAAACAATTCCGGATAGCGAATCCTCATGTCTGCTTCGGTCTCCCAAGTGGCCTCCTCTACTGATTGATTTAGCCACCGGACTTTGACCAACTTGGTCACCTTGTTCAGAAGTATCCGCTCCTGTCTGTCTAGGATTTGGACGGGTCTTTCCTCATATGACAGGTCTGGAGCAAGTTGCAACGGCTCATAGCTCAAAACATGCGAAGGGTTAGCCAGGTACTTCCTCAGCAACGAGACGTGGAACACGTTATGCACACCGGCCAGACTCGGCGATAAGGCTACACGATAAGCTTGTGTTCCAACTCTGTCAAGAATCTCAAACGGTCCAATAAACCTCGGGCTCAGCTTGCCTCTTTTCCCAAATCTCATAACACCCTTCATCGGTGCTATCTTTATGAAAACATGATCACCTACGGCAAACTCAAGATCCCTTCTCCGCTTGTCAGCATAACTCTTTTGACGACTCTGGGCGGTCTTCATTCTGTCTCGAATCTTGGCCACCACATCTGCAGTCTGCTGAACTATCTCTGGACCAAGTTCTGCTCTCTCACCAACCTCATTCCAATGAATTGGTGATCTGCACTTCCTTCCATACAGTGCCTCGTAGGGAGCCATACCTATAGATGCTTGGAAACTGTTGTTGTATGTAAACTCCACTAGAGGTAGCTTCGATTCTCAAGTCGCATGGAAATCGATCATACAGGCTCGCAACAAGTCTTCTAAAATCTGAATCTCTCGCTCAGATTGGCCATCTGTCTGCGGATGAAAAGCTGTACTGAAAAGCAACTTCGTCCCCATGGCTGCATGCAAACTCTTCCAAAAGGAAGATGTAAACCTCGGGTCCCTGTCGGACACAATAGAAATTGGGATTCCGTGCAATTGGACTATCTCCGGGATACAGAGCTCCGCATACTGCGTCATGGAGAAAGTCGTCTTCACTGGCAAGAAGTGTGTCGACTTGGTAAGTCAATCTACTATAACCCAAATAGCATTGGATCCTCTGACTGACCTCGGCAAACTAACAACGAAGTCTATAGTGATATTATCTCATTTTCACTCGGGGATAGGGAGCGGCTTAAGCATTTCTGCTGGCCTCTGATGCTCTGCCTTCACCTGCTGACAAGTGAGGCATTCAGACACAAATCGGCGGACGTCCCGCTTCATACCTGGCCACCAATACAGGATCTACAAATCCTTGTACATCTTAGTACCTTCTGGGTGGATAAAATACGGAGATGCATGTGCCTCTGTCAGAATATCCTTTCTGATCGAATCAACACTAGGCACCCACATTTTCTCTCTGTACTTCACAATATCATCAAACACTGTGTAGAGTACAATGCCCTTGGCCTCATCCTTCAGTCTCCATTTCTGCAACTGCTTATCTGAAGGCTGACTTCTACAGATTTGGTCAAACAAAGAAGACTAAACTGTCAGATTAGACAGCTTAGGAGCTCTGCCCTTAGAATAAAATTCTAACCCAAATCTCTGAATCTCTGACTGAAGAGATCTCTGCACTGACAACTGTGCTACGACTGCAACTTTTCGGCTCAAGGCATCTGCCACAACATTAGCTTTCCCCGGATGGTAGCTAATTTCACAATCGTAGTCTTTCACCAACTCTAACCACTGTCTCTGTCTCATATTCACTTCTTTCTGTGTGAAGAAATACTTGAGACTCTTATGATCGGTGAATATCTGACATTTTTCGCCGTACAAGTAATGTCTCCAAATCTTCAAAGCAAAGACAACGGCGGCTAATTCAAGATCATGGGTCGAGTAGTTCTTCTCATGCACTTTCAACTGCCTGGAAGCATAAGATATAACCCGACCATGCTACATCAACACTGCGCCTAACTCGAGCTTAGATGCATCGGTTTATAACACAAAATCTCCTTGCCCCGATGGCATGGCTAACACTGGCGCTGAAATAAGAGCTTGTTTCAAAGTATCAAAGATCTTCTGGCACTCATCACTCCAAAAGAATTTAGCATTCTTCGTAGTCAATGAAGTGAGTGGCACTGCTATCGAAGAAAATCCGTGAATAAATTTCCTGCAATAGCCCGCTAAGCCTAGGAAACTGTGGATCTCTGATGCATTCTTCGGCTCAACCCATTCCTTAACTGCTGCTACCTCAGCTGGATCCACTTCGATACCACTGCTAGATATTTTATGATCTAAAAATGTTACCTTCTCCAACTAAAATTTACACTTACTGAATTTTGCCAACAACTTGCGACGCTGCAAGACCTGCAAAACCATACCCAAGTGTTGACTCTGCTCCTCATGGTTCTTCGAGTAGATGAGAATGTCGTCATTGAACAATTTGACGAACTGATCTAAGTAGGGCTTGAGCATTCTTCAATCCAAACGACATTACTAAGAACTCGTAGTGCCCATACCTGGTTCTGAATGCTATCTTAGTTTTACTTTACTATGACCTCGAATTCTGACTTTTCTCACAATTCCCAACATTAGAACTGGAGGTTCAAACTTATCGTATCTTACTTTCCTTATACTATACCAGAAATGTTCATCGATCTATTACATTAGCATTTATGAAGTTCAACCTAAGAAATCTTAGCACCAAAAGTTACTGATCAAATTCTATCCTTGGTACTACACTCAAAAGTTAAACCTCGTCTTAACCCCATAATAATATTGACCTACGATCTTTGAATCGAATCTTTACCTTACGACACCAAACTTACGTAACTTAGCTATTTACAAGTACATCCTGAATATAAAATTGTTACTAATATTAAATTTTGAGTAACATTAATCCATAAAACCCCAAAATATATAATATCGATCTTCTGCTTAAATAATAAAACATTCCTAGCATCAAAAACATGCTTAAACTATTTCCTTCCCAATTACATTATAGTTGAGGCCTAAGATACTTGAACCTTCCTCATTGGAACGAATGTCACACTTTGACGTATCCTCAATACTTAATTAATTCTAATGTATAAAACTTAATAAGTTTCTCGCTGTTAATGATGGATTAACCCTAATAAATCAACTGCACTTATAACCCATAAAATTCTATAATCCTCATATAAAGATTTTAGATTCCTTACTCGATAAAAATCTTAATATTCGACCATTGGTAACCTATGTTGAATACGACTAATTCTCTTTTGCTTTTATTTCACCCAATATCCCCATATGAACACCTATTTCATAAACTTGAAATTAAAACTTACAGAATCCAAGTAGTCTTAGATAACCTAATTCCAGTACTCATATCCACTTAATCCTAAGTTTCTTAATGACTTACAAAGATTCCTCAAGACAAGGTGCCTGACAGGGCCTCTTGCCCTGCCTATCGACCTCAATGTCCCTCTAGTCCTGCTCTGCCGCCAAACTCTCGACACGGCAACTGCATAAAATGCAAAATGTAATTGGAGTAAAAGACCTCCAGCGACCTTCACATCACGGCGCAAGATCGGCCGTAACCTAGCAATAAAATGCATCAGCTTCTCCCGAGCATCATTCGCAATCAGGGGTACAAAGTGACACCCTTTCTCGAACTTTCTCACAAACTCAGCTACGATTCTGTCTCCCTAACGCAACGTCATAAACTCCCTAGTCAGTCTGGATCGTACTTCCTCAGTGAAGTAATTGGAGTAAAAGAACTCCTTCAACCCATCCCAAGTCAGTGTTCGCAAGTTAACTGACGCTGATGCGTTCTCCCACCATAGTCTGGTGTCCCCTGACAGCAAAAAGGTTGCACAGCTAACTCTGTCTGCATCCTGCAGCTCCATAAACGCAAAGATTTCCTCGATGGACTTAATCCATCCTTCTGCTATCATCGGGTCAGTGGTCCCCGAGAACTCTTTAGGATCCATCCTCCTAAACCTCTCGTAAACTGCTTCCGGTCTGGGCCTCGCCCCTGTATCCACTGTAGCTTGGTTTCCCGCAAACTGTACGAAGAACTGAGTCATCCCTGCAAACATCTGAGCCTGCATATCTGGCGGTGGACGAGGAGGAGTGGCCCTCTACCCATCCTGGGCTTCCCTATTCTCATCTCCTGTTTCATGCACAATCCTACGTCTAGGAGGCATACTATTCCAAAATTTCCCCATCACGTAAACCCAATATGCATGAACATAATACTAATATCATAAGATGCACGTAATTTGAATTTAAATCTGCACTTGCTAAAATCATGACATGATGCTTACTACATGAAATAATTTAAAATTTTAAAAATTACAGACTTGAGGTGTGACTTTGTGAGCTTCTCGCAACGGGCAGTAGGCGTAACCCTTTACAAGAACACCGCTCTGATACGAACTGTAACGTACCGTACTTTTAAACTATTTTAAAATTTACGGAAAAATAAAAATTTTCTTAAATACAAAATAAACTTTCAATTTTCGTTCATAAATCAATTGTTCATCCAAAAATATTTGCATTAAAAGAGATCACCAATAAAATTTACTAAAGAACAATACTTGTTTAAACATCGTAAACAAACGTGAAATCAAAGTAGTTGAAACATGGCATAAAAACTTAAAACATGGGCAGTACTCGGGTTTAGCCTCCCACTCAGTCTGAGCCGGCTCACTGGTCTCCACCCCTCGTCTCATCAACATCTTCCTCACCTGCATCGATCAAGTCTAGTGAGTCTAAAGACACAACATGTATAAACTTGAAATAACAAGTACTACGTAATAAAACCACATGCATCTTTAAAATAGAGCGTACATACTTCAAACTTGAACATTGCATACATAATCTTGTACATGCATACATAACATAGGCGTTCCATCATCGTAAAACTTTTCATAAACATGCTTGCATCATACGTACTTGAGCATACATAACATAATTTTGCGCAGAGACATGTTTCAAAGCAAGTGACCCATACATAAATACGCCTGATCAGACTAAACCACAGTACTGGGCTGACAGAGAAGATCCACTGCCACATACATGAGATCTCCGTTCATAATTTAACGGGTGGATTGGTCCTTAGTCATACTTTACCGCTTTCCAATCCTGATCTAAACACGTTCATAATTTAACCAGGTGGATTGATCCCTGGTCATACTTTACCGCTTTCCAATCTCATACATAATTTGGTCACAAGACATTTAGCATACCTCAAAAACTTAAAATTGTTTTCATTGCACGTCGAACATATTAACTTGGCGTTGAGGGATTCGTTGGATCTCGCTTGGGGCCACTTCTGCACATACTAACATGAATTCGAAAACTTATCTTTCATAGCTTAGACGTATAGCCATGCTCACACCCAAAATAACAAATTTCCTTATGACAATCTAAATATCTCGGGACTTGACCTCGTTTAATCATCATATTAAATCATGACTTCAAACCCCAAAACAAACCCTAAACAAAGGAAGGAAAAAGAAAGGAAAAATTTTTTTTTAAGGGAAACGGACCCCGTGTACGGGTCCGTGTCGGGACCCATACACGAGGTCCATGTAGGTGATGTAAATTCGCATTTTTTAGGAAAAAGTGCACGGACCCCGTGCTCGGGTCCTGCTACGAATCCGTGTAGGTGATGGAAACGCGAACTAACAAAATTTCAATACACTTAAGGCTTATTCCTCCTAACTCGATCATACGGACCATGAACTCATGCCTCGAGACCCATCCTAGGATGCTATGACACTTATTCAAGAACACATCGATAATGCATTTTCAGAAAACGCAGTTTGAGATGTCCCAAAAAACGATCATAACTCACTCCTTTCTTATCCAAATATTTTGAATTTATTGTCAAATCGAAGGTATCAAAAATTTCTACATGTTATATGTTGAAAGTTTTTCCAGAAAATAGACCGAAAAGTCGCAGTATTTAAAATGACAGCAATTTCGAGTTTTCAGATCTAAAATCGTTTCAAAACCAATCCAACAAATTTTTGCTCAAACTTTTTACAACATGCATGGATTTTTTACGCATAATAAACATAAAAACAAATTCTATGACGAGATCGATGCATAAAAAAAAGAATATACATGTCTTTAGATGATAAAATTTACCGAACCGACGATACCGAAGAGGGAAAAGATGCGAGGTTGATCCGGGACGAACGTGGCACTATTTTCCTTGAAAAAAAAAGCGACGAAAACTTGCAGGAAAATTTTCAGAGAGTGGGGCGGCTGCTCTGGGTTTTTGAACCCTAAATTTTGCTCTCAAGGAATTGAAAGAAGATGGAATGACATGTGTGTACTGATGGTGTGTGGAAAAACGTGTAAGTGTGTGTAACTTGTGTGTGTGATTAATTAGGGGTAATTATGGGCTAATTAACATAATTAAATAAATAATAAGCAATATTCATGATAATTAAAATACTCATTCTCCACTAAATTACTAGCATTCTTAAATTTGAAATAAAATGCACATGCTTTAAACTTTAAAAGTTTAAAAATCTCAAAACGACCTGAAATAAAATTACTAGCATCGAATAATCGCCTGAAACATAAAACTCAAGAAAATATTTTAACGTGCATCACATAAACATCAATAATTTAAAATAATACAATTTCATAAAACACGCATCGCTAAAATCTTTTTAAAAATTAAATAAATGATTTAACAATTAAATAAATGCATGGGTTTTACGCGTACAGATTTTGGGCTCTACACAATAATATTATAGTGAGTAAAGTTTTTGTTCTGTTTCTGACGTTGAAACTGTCATATTCATGCTTCTGGAAACTTTCATCATCTTTTGCTGATTTCGGGCTCTACTGGATGCAACAGCTACTGGTTTTCTACTGGTTGCAACAGCTACTAGTTTTCAGTAGTCATCTCTACTGGTTTGGGCTCTGCTACATTTCGGGGTCTACTGCTTCTCAGCACTCATGATTTCAGCACTATTGATTTCATTAGCCTTGTTTCTTACTTATAGGTCTTGATTTGTTGATATTTAGGCAAAATGATGACCATAAAAACTATTGTTCTTTTTTTCCGTAAAATCAAGATCACTCAATTTAAAGCGCGTACAAGAAAAATATGCTCGAAACACTCAGGTGCGTTGGATATTTTGCTCTACTGAATTTGAGTGCAGAACTAATAATGTCAATGCAAATTTTGTCCTCTTAAACTCTGATTCAAACCTCGACTTCTGAATATAATTTGTAGCATTTTGATTTTGTTGTTTACCCATTTTGGCATCTTGTCATTATAATAATTGAGCTATGAGATATAATTAAATTAGTTCAGCTTGCCAGAAACTAAGTTGTGTTGATTTTAGATTTCAGCATCCAAAACTTTCACTTTGAACAAAAAACTGCACACATAAATAAATATGTTAGAAATAGAATAACAAGTTTTGTTATCATATAAATCAAGATTTTTAGCTTTCTAAAACCCAACATAATACATATTTAAATATATAAAATTAAATAAAATGTAAATAAAATCAATTATTAATAAATATGAATTATATCTAAAAATGACTGAACGGTTGGAAATTTCAAGTAAATTTAAAGATTGAATAAAAATTATCTCTCATAAATGTGGGAGTGTCTTTTGGCTCTCCACATTCTTGAGTTAATTGAAATTTTTTGGCTCTTCATATTCTTGAGTTAATGGAAAGACTAATTGAGTTAATTAATCTTTCATGACTCTTGGCGTGCATTTTGGGACATATAAATAGTGTTACATTTCCTAAGTTCATATGCATAAAAATGGTTTTTACAAACACTCAAGATCTCTTTCAAGCATTCTCTTGCATTTCATATTGTTAGCTTTCCATTTGACCTCCGTTAAATTTCGGTGATAAAGTGAAGATATGTTTTCGGTTCGTCGGTGTAGTTACTTTGTGCTAAATTGCTGCAAGGTTTTGCCGTTGTATCTTGGGAAACAGTTGTCCGTCGAGATCCTCGAAGCACCGTCGGAGGGGACAAATCTGTTTTAAGGAAACTGTACTTTGTACAGGACTTGATTTGATTTACTGTTTTATTGTTGTTATTTATACACGATATTCATACTTTCAATAGTATGTTCATTTTCGTATAATGTTTTGATTTTTGACTACCGAGACCTCGACAAGGCCTGCCCAAAAGGATGAATTTCCTCTGCCGAACATGGATATACTTACTCATTGACAGTGGTTCGAAAACTTTTCATTTATAGATTACTATATTGAGTATAATTAGATAAAGATGGCTCCTGAAGATGCCGCTCTGTCTGTATCTTATGAGATTGCTTTCGTTCCCTATTTCTATAATTTTGTTATTAGCAATTTGGCTAACAATCTTAAAACAGATTTTGTTATGCTTATTATGTGATTTGTTGACGACATGGCCACTGACTCGAATGTTCCAAAAGTTCGTCCCTGATTATGAAAGTCATTGCTGTCGATGTTCCAACCATGCTGATACACGGAAAAAATTCGACGACTCAAATTTCAAAAAGAAGCAACAGAAGATGTTATTCTATCTTACCGTCTTGAATTTAGCAAGGTTTCTCACCGAGGATGCTCCCAAACCAGCTGCGATTGACGGAGATGTGAAGAGAGCTAATGCTATTGATGCATGTCACCACTCATATTTCTTTTGTAGAAAATGAATGGTTTGGCTGATTCGCTATAAAATTTGTATAGTGAAAAGAAGACGACTCGGGAATTGTGGGAGTCTCTAGATCAGAGATACAAAACCGAGGATGTCGAGGCCAAGAAATTTATTGTTAGTCGATTCTTGGACTACAAGATGGTTGGCTCTAAAATGGTGATTAGTTAGGTTCAATAAATCCAAGTGATTCTTAACGAGATTCACGCCGAATGGATGAGTTTGAACGAATCTTTCGAAGTGGCTGCTATTGTTGAGAAGCTACCACCAGCCTGAAAAGATTTCGAAATCTATTTGAAATACAAACGAAAAGAGATGAATTTTGAAGAACTCATTGTTCGACTTTGTATTGAGAAAGACAATAAGAGTTCTGAAAGACGATTGTTTACTCCAGTTGCTACCAAGACAAATATTGTCGAGCATGGCCAAAGCTCGAAAAGGAGAAACTTTTCTCCTTCAAACAAAAAGAAATAGTAAATCACTTGATCTAATTCATAGTGATATATGTGATTTAAAAAGTGTGCAAACACGTGGTGGAAATAAATACTTCATTACTTTGTTGATGACAGCACAAAGTTTTGCTATGTGTATCTTCTAAAAGTAAGGATGAAGCAATTGAAAAATTTGTCCACTACAAAAGTGAAGTTGGAAACTAACTTAGCAAAAAAATTAAGGTGCTAAGAAGTGATCGTGTAGGTGAATATGTGTGGGGACCCGGGCTCTAACTCAATTCGTTTGGGGATTAGTTGGATCTTTGCTAGAAAATGTGGGTCAAAATTTTACTTTTAACATTAAATCAAATGTATAAATGAAGCATGGAACTATTCTTTATTCTATTAAACAAACATAATGTACATATAAGTTTGTTTTAGTACAATCATATACTAGTGTTCAGAAAAATCCAGCACACGTCCAGTACAACACGACTAGTAATCTGCTATGCCCGAAATCACCACAATAACTTGATCTCTCATCTTGCTCGCGACCCTGATCCTGCCCCACCTGTCGTTATGTACACATACAGACACAACAACAGCCGGAAACTCCGGTGAGAACGAATCCCAGTATAAAACATGTATACATGCATGTCATGCAAGTAAATACAAAATCATAACACATAAATCAGTAATTATGACACACTAGTGAATACAGATAAAACTCTTCAACTCTTATTCTTTGACTCGACTCATATCTAAGTCTAGGGATCCCGGTGTGAATAAGACGTAACAAGTCTCCCACCTACTCTCCCAATCGGGGTGGTGGTACGTCTTATTCCTAGACTTCGGTCATATCTGTATCGAATGTCTACAATCGGAGATGATCTGCTCCTATGCGTCGATACACCGAACGTCTAGTTTGACAATCTGTCAATGACTCCTATCTCAAATGCTTGAATATAAATCTATAAACAAGACATAATCATAATCAAACATAATTAAGAATCTAGTATGTGATTTTGGGAAACTCGTATCCAGTCTGAATCGAGTCATGTCTTCCCGTGTTCACATGAATTATACCTTTCGTTGCACAGTCTTTATCGTGATCGAAATCTTGAAGTCGAATCTTGTCAATATAAATCTGAAATGGCAATGTCAAATATCACAAGATCAATCTCCAACTCCCACCAATACTAGTACGGTTCAATATCAAATCTCGGTACATTTTGACGGCATAACGGCGTAATCTCACGATACCGGTCAATCCAACATCAATAATCTATAACCAACAACTCATAATTCTCATCATAGTAACATCTACTATACTGAAATCTGCATATACCCAAGTCAAGACATGCTGGAACATAAAAAGATCGCATATAATATCCGTTCTTCAATCCGATTGCGAATATGAGTTCATAATAATCATAACAACATATCATAGAATCAAATCTGATTTCTCCCCAACATCATATTGCCAAATCAAATAAGAACATAACAAAACTTACATCCTTTAGAAGCCTATGATGCAAGGAGTTCAAATCTAATCTCGGATCGAAAATCGGATGGTTGGATTCTTCACAACCAAGTGTAGAAGATGAAAATGCTGAAGGATTTCTCAGAGCTCCTCGGATGAAATTCTGAAGAAGATTGACTTTGGTAACCTATATATTGCATGTAAAGTACACCTGGCTTAATTTTCATTCTGCACGTCTCGCGCATATGCGCGACCTCAACCGGCGCATATGCGCGAGACCTTCGGTCTCGGGATTTTGGCTGTTCTGCTGCTCGCGCATATGCGCGCACTCTTCTCGCGCATATGCGCGAAACCTACGGTCTCCGCATAATTCAATTCCCGCACCTCGCGCATATGCGCGAGGCCTTCGACCTCGGCACATGGAACTCGCGCATATGCGCGCCTCTCTACCGCGCATGTGCGCGATACCAACGGGATTTCAACTTAGGCTAACTCGTGCATGTCCCATTCTGATCGCGACTTGATCCAACTATAAGCGCTACAAGTCATAATCATTAATCTCAGATTATCAACATAAAATTCTCGGGCATTACAATTCTCCCCCTCTAAGATATGATTTCGTCCTCGAAATCTCAGGTAATCAATCAAAGCTTATAAAGGGAGCAATATAACCAAAAGCTAAATAAATACTCACGTCATGAAAATAACTCTGGATATTTCTGTCTCATCTCTAATTCTGTCTCCCAAATCGCTTCTTCAATACCGTGACGACTCCACTGAATCTTTACAAGTGGAATGGTTTTCGTTCTGAGTTGTTTCTCTTTCCGATCAAGAATCTGAATTGGATGCTCAACGTAACTCAAAGTCTGATCTAGCTCGGCTTCTTCAGGCTGAATGACATGAGAACTGTCTGGCATATATCTACGTAACATCGATACATGAAAGACGTCATGTATCCCAGATAGAGAAGGAGGAAGAGCAAGTCGATATGCTCGATCGCCAATCTTTTCAAGAATCTCGTACGGACCGACGTATCGAGGACACAACTTTCCACGCTTGCCAAATCTGACCACGCCTCTGAAAGGAGAAATCTTTAAGAATACTCTGTCTCCCTGCTCAAACCCTAACGGTCTACGTCTGATGTTCGCGTACTTCGCTTGTCTATCTTGTGCCGTCTTCATTCGCTTCTGAATTATCTTAACTTTT
>NC_133323.1:10622245-10642790 GCF_012295235.1 Primulina huaijiensis | reverse complement strand
CTCATTTCTTAACGTCTGCAACACAATTCTCAAATGCTCAGCATGATCAGTCTCATTTCTCGAGTAAACCAAAATATCATCTAT
Organism: Primulina huaijiensis; assembly: GCF_012295235.1. Classification (NCBI taxonomy): domain Eukaryota; kingdom Viridiplantae; phylum Streptophyta; class Magnoliopsida; order Lamiales; family Gesneriaceae; genus Primulina; species Primulina huaijiensis. The sequence continues at coordinate 10,642,706 of NC_133323.1, read as the reverse complement.
AAAAACAATCACAAACTCATCCAGATACCTCTGAAAGACACGGTTCATCAATCCCATAAACACAGCTGGTGCATTCGTTAAACCAAAAGGCATGACAATAAACTCGAAATGTCCATACCTGGTTCGGAATGCAGTCTTCGGTATATCTGAATCTCTGACTCGCAGCTGATGATATCCAGATCGCAAGTCGATCTTGGAATAGACAGAGGATCCCTGCAACTGATCAAACAAATCGTCGATGCGAGGCAATGGGTACTTGTTCTTTACTGTTGCCTTGTTCAGTTGCCGTAATCAATACACAATCTCATCGAACCGTCTTTCTTTCGCACGAATAACACTGGTGCGCCCCAAGGAGATACATTCGGTCTGATATATCCCTTGGCCGGTAAATCTTCAAGCTGTTCTTTCAATTCTTTTAACTCGATCGGTGCCATTCTATGAGGAGCTCGAGAAATAGGAACCGTACCTGGTACTAGGTCTATGCTAAAATCTACCTCTCGAGCTGGAGGTAACCCTGGAATCTCGTCTGGGAATACATCAGTAAACTCGCAAACCACTGGCAGATCTGCCAATGCTGGGCTCGATTTCAGTAGATCTACTGAATATACAAGGAACCCCTCTGCTCCTTTCTGTATCAATCTACTCATAGTCAGAGCAGATACTAAGGGAATCCGAGATCTGGAACCCTTACCGTAGAATTTCCATTCGTTAGCCATCTCTGGTCTGAATCTAACAATCTTCTGGAAACAATCTTCAGTGGCTCTGTACTTGGTTAACATATCGATACCGACAATACAATCAAAATCAGCTAAACCAAGCACAATGCAATCTAAATCAATCTCGTGACCCTCAAACTGTAGTATACAATGTCTAACTGAAGTCACAGATACAAGACCACTTCCCAACGGAGAAGAAATAGACACTACAGCAGACAAGGACTCGACAGGTAAAGCATGCATCAACGAAAAACGCTCAGATATAAAAGTATGAGATGCACCGGTGTCTATCAACACATAAGCAGGATAACCGCAAAGAAAACAGTTACCTGCAATCACATCATCTGGCGCATCTTGGGCCTGCTCTTCTGTCAGTGCAAATACTCGAGCCTGCTGTCTGGGAGGTTGGCTCACTGTCTGGCCACCTCTGGCTCGGGATTGGGTCTGTGCAGGTGGCGGCTGAAAGGAGTGAACAGATGAAGCTTGCCTCTCAGGCTGAGCTACTGAGCCAGACGCTCCTACACTCTGAGTTTGCTGTGCCCCTCTCTGTGGACAGACCCTGGCAAAGTGTCCCTGCTGTCTACAGATATTACATCGGCCCGTCACACCTTGACACTGCTCTGTCGCATGTCTGCCTCCACAAGAACTGCAATAAACACCTGTATACTCTAAACTCTGGCCAGGACCTCTCTGTCGTGACCCACTGGAGCTCGACGAACTGCTCCCTGATCTCTTAAACTGTCTACCTCTCGCTTTCAGAAAATCTTTCTTGCCACTACTACTGCTTCCACTATCAAATCGAGGAGGAGGTGGTGGAAACTGGGCGGCGGGCTGTGGCGGTCTCTGACTCTGAGCACTATATGAAGCTCCTCGCTGTCGAATCAATCCAGCCTCGGCTCCTTTCGCTCTGTTCAGTGCATCAGAAAAAGTGTTGGGTCGTCCCGTGTTCACCAAAGTAAAGACGTCAGGGTTTAAGCCATTGATGAACTGATCAGCGACCGCTTCATCACTTCCTGCTACATGTGGCGCAAATCGGAGCAAGGAAGAAAACTTGGCAACATATTCTTCAATGTTCCACTGCCCTTGTCGTAAGTTTGCAAATTCTGCCCCTTTGTCTTTTCGATACGACACTGGAAAGAAACGTTGATAAAACTCATCTTTAAATACCTTCCAAGTAATATCGATACCTCGATGCTCCAATGCTCTTTTCGTGGTAAGCCACCAACTCTTCGCCACTTCTTGCAACTGATGCCCTATTAATTTCACTCTTCTTTCATCTGTATAGGCAAGAGATTCAAACAGCATCTCTATATCGTCTAGCCAACTCTCACAATCCACTGCAGTCTCAGTACCCTTCAAGGTCGGAGGATGAAATGACTGAAACCTCTTCAATAAAGTCTCCATCGGTGTTGCAGTAACGTCCATCTGAGTACCTGACGTACTACCCTGTTCTGGCACTTGACCTGCGGCTGGTTGTGGTATTCTTCGAGGAGGCATATCTAATTATCAAACGGATTAGTACACAATCTATACAGTCTGTCTCAGCCCTCCTCTGATCATATACCTCTGATCCAGAATCGGTTCTGATTCAGTCTTTGCAATTAGATGCTGAAATCAACTCAGATAACAATACAACAGATAATAGTGAAAGCAATAAATCATGACGTGTGCTAGCATGATATAAGCAAGGAAGACGACTCGATCTACCCCGCTCACTCTCTTCTATCTCAGTCTATACAGAACCTACTGCTCTGATACCACCTGTTGTGGGGACCCGGGCTCTAACTCGATTATCTTTTGGGATTAATTGGATCTTTGCTAGAAAATGTGGGTCAAAATTTTGCTTTTAACATTTATTCAAATGTATATAAACAAGCACAAGACATTATATAAAATACTGTCATCTTATTCAACTACAATTAACCTTCACATATTCGGCTACAATTAACAGACTAGTGTTTAGAAATTCAGTACATGTCTAGTAATAAACCACTAGTAATCTTCTACGCCCGTAATCTCCACGCTATCTCGATCTCTCATCCTCTGCGTGACCCCGATCCTGTCCCACCTGTTGTCATGCACACATACAGACACAACAACAGCCGGATACTCCGGTGAGAACAAATCCCAGTATAAAACATGTATACATGCATGTCATGCAAGTAAATACAAAATCATAACACATAAATCAGTAATTATGACACACTAGTGAATACAGATAAAACTCTTCAACTCTTATTCTTTGACTCGACTCATATCTAAGTCTAGGGATCCCGGTGTGAATAAGACATAACAACTCTCCCACCTACTCTCCCAATCGGGGTGGCGGTACGTCTTATTCCTAGACTTCGGTCATATCTGTATCGAATGTCTACAATCGGAGATGATCTGCTCCTATGCGTCGATACACCGAACGTCTAGTTTGACAATCTGTCAATGACTCGTATCTCAAATGCTTGAATATAAATCTATAAACAAGACATAATCATAATCAAACATAATTAAGAATCTAGTATGTGATTTTGAGAAACTCGTATCCAGTCTGAACCGAGTCATGTCTTCCCGTGTTCACATGAATTATACCTTTCGTTGCACAGTCTTTATCGTGATCGAAATCTTAAAGTCGAATCTTGTCAATATAAATCTGAAATGGCAATGTCAAATATCACAAGATCAATCTCCAACTCCCACCAATACTAGTACGGTTCAATATCAAATCTCGGTACATTTTGACGGCATAACGGCGTAATTTCACGATACCGGTCAATCCAACATCAATAATCTATAACCAACAACTCATAATTCTCATCATAGTAACATCTACTATACTGAAATCTGCATATACCCAAGTCAAGACATGCTGGAACATAAAAAGATCGTATATAATATCCGTTCTTCAATCCGATTGCGAATATGAGTTCATAATCATCATAACAACATATCATAGAATCAAATCTGATTTTTCCCCAACATCATATTGCCAAATCAAATAAGAACATAACAAAACTTACATCCTTTAGAAGCCTATGATGCAAGGAGTTCAAATCTAATCTCGGATCGAAAATCGGATGGTTGGATTCTTCACAACCAAGTGTAGAAGATGAAAATGCTGAAGGATTTCTCAGAGCTCCTCGGATGAAATTCTGAAGAAGATTGACTTTGGTAACCTATATATTGCATGTAAAGTACACCTGGCTTAATTTTCATTCTGCACGTCTCGCACATATGCGCGACCTCAACCGGCGCATATGCGCGAGACCTTCGGTCTCGGCATTTTGGCTGTTCTGCTGCTCGCGTATATGCGCGCACTCTTCTCGCGCATATGCGCGAAACCTACGGTCTCCGCATAATTCAATTCCAGCACCCCGCGCATATGCGCGTCGCTTCTCGCGCATATGCGCGAGGCCTTCGACCCCCGCACATGGAACTCGCGCATATGCGCGCCTCTCTACCGCGCATGTGCGCGATACCAACGGGATTTCAACTTAGGCTAACTCGTGCATGTCCCATTCTGATCGCGACTTGATCCATCTACAAACGCTACAAGTCATAATCATTAATCTCAGATTATCAACATAAAATTCTCGGGCATTACAATATGAATCATCATTTACTGAGTTTTGTGCTCAACACGGTATCAAAAACGAAAGAATTGTACCATACTCACCTCAGCAAAATGGCATTGCAGAGAGAAAGAATCACACATTGAAAAAAATGATGAATGCGTTGTTATTAAGTTCTGGTTTACCACAGAACATGTGGGGGGAAGTTTTTCTAACATCAAATTACCTTTTAAATAAGGTGTCCCGAAAGAAGCAAGATAAAAGTTCATACGAGTTATGGAAAGGTAGAAGACCTTCCTACCAATACTTGCAAGTGTGGAGGGTGTCTTGCAAAGGTTGCAGTATCCACTTCGAAGACAGTAAAGATAAGACCAAAAATTGTTGATTGCATTTTCATTGGATATGCTCAAAACTAAAACGCTTATCGTTTTCTTTTACACGAATCTCAAATACCTAATATTCACAAGAATACGATAATGGAGTCAAGAAATGCTTCGTTTTTTTAACACATGTTTAAATGCAAATCTAAGAAAGAACCAAGTTCATCTAAAAGATTATATGAGGCAATCGAAAGAGAACAAGAGCTCGATCAAGATATTGAACCTAGACGTAGCAAGAGAGCTAGGATTGAGAAATCCTTTGGTCCGGATTTCATCACTTTCATGATGGAAAGTGAACCTCAAAGTTTCAATGAAGCAATGAGTTCATCTGAGGGACCTCTATGGAAGAGGCTATCAATTCTGAAATGGAATCCATTTTACAAAATCATATGTTCGAATTAGTAAATCTTCCTCCGGGAAGCAAACCACTATGCTGTAAATGGGTTTTCAAACGGAAAATGAAATCAGATGGAACCATAGATAAGTATAAAGTCATATTGGTAATTAAATGTTACCATCAACGTGAAGGGATTGATTACTTTGACACATACTCTCTTGTATCAAGAATAACCTCTATTCGTGTGATACTTATGATTGTCGCCTTGCAAAATCTTGAAGTACACCAAATGGACATAAAGACAGCTTTTCTAAATGAAGATTTAGAAGAGGAAATTTTACATGGAACAACCTGAACGATTTTCTGCGACTGGGCAAAAAATAAATAAGGTTTGTAAACTGGTAAAGTCTCTATATGGCTTAAAACAAACACCAAAGCAATGACACGAAATATTTGATAAAGCCATGATGGAAAGTGGATTTAAATTCAGTGAATGTGACAATGTGTATACATAAAAAAAACACTGAAAATGGATATATCATTTTATGTCTTTACGTAGATGACATACTTATCATTGGTGGTAATGATAAGATGATCAAATCCGCCAAAAAGTTATTGAACTCAAGATTTGACATGAAAGATTTGGGCTTAGCCGATGTAATCCTTTGAATTAAAATTCATAGAACATCAGAAGGGCTAGTTCTAAGTCAGTAACATTATGTTGACAAAATACTTGAGAAATTTAAAAATGATGACTCTGCATTGGCTAGAACTCCGATAGATACCAGTCACCATCTATCAAAGAATCGAGCTGAGAGTATATCTCAATTAGAATACTCTCGAGTCATTGGAAATCTGATGTACTTAATAAGTTGTACAATGACAGACTTAGCTTATGCAGTAAGCAAATTGAGTAGATTCACGAGTAATCCAGAAGTTGAACACTGGAAAGCAATTATCATATTGCTACGATACTTAAGGTATACTCGTGATCATGGGCTGCACTATACCAAATACCCTGCTGTTATTGAAGGATACAATGATGCAAATTGCATATCTGATATGAAATACTCAAAATCTACAAATGGATTTGTATTCACTTTAGGAGGTGCAGCAATTGCCTAGAAATCTTCTAAACAAATTGTAAAAGCCAGATCCACGATGGAATCTGAGTTTATAGCTCTTGACAAGTGTGCTGAAGAGGCTGAATGGATGCATCACTTCTTAGAAGATGTTCCAGGATGGGAAAAACCAGTGTCGGCTACATGCATACATTGTGATAATCAATCTGCAATTGGAATGACACAAAATAAAATGCATAATGGTAAGTCTAGGCATATACGTCGTCGACACAATACCATCAGATAGCTACTATCAACTGGAGTTATCTCTGTTAACTATGTAAAGTCAAAGGATAATGTAGCGGATCCGCTAACCAAGGGTTTAAACAGAGAGTTAGTTGCGAAATCGTCAAGGGAAATAAGGCTCAAGCCTATAGAATAAATTGGTGCGAAGGAAAACCCAACCTATGTTGACTGGAGATCCCATGCGACAACCTAATCGCACTGATTTGGTATATCACTGTGGGGGTTATCCCTAACTCATTCCTATTATGAAACAGTGAATGTTGAGGATAAGCTTACAGCTTTTAATGGTTTTGTTTAGAAGAATATAGAATCACCTATGTGAGATAAAAGTGGGGCCGCTTCGAAAGAATTGTTATGCTCAATTCTAGACCCTCTCGCAGAACCAATCATGTGTTCATGGCCAAAACGAACACGATCATGAGAACTGAATAGTATCGGGGAGAGTCTTGTGTGAAGTATATCTTAATTTACATAAACCGCAGAACAGTTCAAGGACATCATGTCTACTGGTCAGCTAGTAAAGCAAATATATTTCATAAGAGAAGGTTCAAAGGGTAACACCTACCTATCCTATGCAGGATTCAACTGTAGAACTTTGTTACCAAGATTTGTATCAATTTTCATTCATGTGGGAGATTGTTATAAATTTCAAGTAAATTTAAAGATTGAATACAAATTATGTCTCATGAATGTGGGAGTGTCTTTTGGCTCTCCACATTTTTGAGTTAATTGAAGGCTTTTGGCTCTTCAGATTCTTGAATTAATGGGAAGATTAATTGAGATAATTAATATTTCATGACTCTTGGTGTGCATTTTGGAGCTTATAAATTGTGTGATCATTTCCTAATTTCATATGCATAAAAATGACTTTTACAAACACTCAAGATATCTTTCAAGCATTCTCTTGCATTTCATATTCTTAGCTTTCTATTCGGCATCCGTTAAATTTCGGTGATAAAGTGAAAGTATGTTTTCGGTTCGCCGGTGTAGTTACTTTGTGCTAAGTTGCTGCAAGGTTTTGTCGTTGTATCATGGGAAACAGTTGTCCGTCGAGATCCTCGAATCACCGTCGGAGGGGACAAATCTGTTTTAAGGAAACTGTACTTCATACAGGACTCAGTTTGATTTACTGTTTTATTGTTGTTATTTTATACACCATATTCTTACTTTCAATAGTATATTCATTTTCGTATAATGTTTTGATTGTCGACTACCGAGTCCTCAACAAGGCTTGCCCAAAGGATGAATTTCTTCTGTCGAACATAGATATACTTACTCATTGACAGTGGTTCGAAAACTTTTCATTTATAGATTACTATATTGAGTATAATTAGATAAAGATAGCTCCTGAAGATGCCGCTCTGTCTGTATCTTTACAAGATTGCTTTTGTTCCCCATTTTTATAATTTTGTTATTAGAAATTTGGCTAATATGAACAATATATATACACACAGTATGTTATTGCTCCACTGGGAGGAATATATTGACTACATCTATTTTCAATGAGCCCACCATTTTATTTACAAAAAAATTACTAATTTAGCCAAATTAATCATCGCAAAGCCAATTGATTTTGAGGCTAATTTTTTTTTTATATATAAAAAAATCGAACTTTATAAAATATGAAACCATTCTTTTCTTTATTCATCCCTAGTTAATATATTAATAACATCAACAATTATATTACCTCGACATAAAATATCCTCGAATCATATTTTATGTTATTTAATTGTCGTGTTACACAACGTAACATTGCACAAAATCCATCCCTACCTTTCCAGAGAAAGTCGGTTTCAAGTTTGATTCCATCTATTAACAAAATTAATCAACCTTTGTTGACTAAGAGCAGAGTTGAGAAATTTGGCCAAAATTAATAATGACAATTAGAAAAATAAGAACAATAAGATGTATACATGTATCACGTGTAATGATATTTCAAATTCATGTCAATAAAAAAATCATTTAAAATTTTTCATTTAAATAAATAATTAAATCCAAATACATCACTCCAAACATAACTTAAAATAATTTGGTACTATTATTATAGCTTTGTCAATAATATAAGTTGATTTTTTTTTTGACAATTTATNAAATATATAAGCTAATATATATAAAAAAAAAAGTTTCTATTTTGTATTTTTCTATGCTTTGGATTTCACTTTTAAGTGTGAGTTATTGCTTATTGTGCTTTGAGAATGCTTCGCACAGCTTTTGAAAAATGTGTAAATTGATATAATACAACTTTCGTGAAAGGACAACTCAACCAGATTTTTTTTAATTTACTGATTTTAGTCTTCTGATAGCTATAAAAAAAAAAAAAAAAAAAAAAAAAAAAAAAAAAAANAAATTAGTTGTGTTGGAGATATTGATTTTTTAAGAAAGTTGTTATAATTCTACCATATTATATTTTTCATGTATTCAATTACAAGCCTAATCTGAAAATCAGATTTTAGTTATGTAACCATATCAAATTTAAATATCAATTAAAAAACTTAAATTTTACATAATAAATCTCCTCTCTCTTTTTGGCTCTCACAATTTGATGCAAAAGCTAGGAATTCAAGGAAATTACCATACCGCCCCTTTTTCCTTTTTTAAAGCAACACAAAACTTTTATTGTGGACTCCCGGTTTTGGATGAGTGCGAGTATATGACACTAGTTCGGTATTTTGTAGAAGACGATCGATCGATCATTTCAATGTAAAATAAAGAAATATTGATGAGACGATCGACTGATCATTTTATAAAAATTTAATAGTAAAAAAAAAGATGAAAAAAAATTGTTTAAGAACAATTTTAACTATATATATATGTATGTATTGTTTTAATAAAATTTATATTACAAATTAAATATTAAGTAATAAATATTTAATAATATAAAATTTTTAAACAAAAAATGCTAAATACGCCGAAATTTATTTTGTCTCGAACTCTTCGTTTCTTTATTACCAAGAGATGACACTTGATCCAATATCGATTAACAAAATTTGTGATTTTGAGATCGCAGGTTTGATAATTCGAAATTTATTCTTAAAATTTATGTGTATATTTATTATTTAATCTAATACTTACTTTTATTAAAATTATAATAAAAAATAAAAATATATTTTCACGAACTTGTATAAGCTTGTGAGTTCGAAATTTGATAATATAAATCGATACATACCGCCCCTGAGTTTGTTTGAAATATTAATATTAAATAAATTTAAATAAATAAGTTACGTTCGGGCTATCACGTGGTATGGCGCATGGGATGGGTCCGAGTTCTGACAAGGTTAGAAGAGGATAGTACAGTACTTTAAAGGCAGTTGGTATGGTAATGATGACACGTGGCCCACGTTAGGGGAACAGCACAATGTACACGTGGCTCACTGCCTCGTATTCCTCCTTACGCCTACTGCATCCATTAATGCTTTTCACGTGATCACAACGTTTTATAAAGGCTAAAGTGCCAAAAAAAATTAAAGGAAAAAAATATATTTATTTAAATACAGTACGATTGACTCGCAATTTATTGAACAAAATAATTTGATCTTGAATTCGACTTAAAAAAAGTTCAATTATGTTCAAATTCAGCTCGAATTCAATAAGCTCGAATAAAAATCAAATATTTTTCAAGTCGATTCGAAAAGCTCGCGAACCGATTCGAAAAACTCGAGAATCAGTTCGATTTATTTACTCTCGTAGTTTAAAGTAGACAGTTTTAAGATTATGATATACATAAAATAGTCTCTTTTTAAAATTTAAAACAAAAGTCATTTTTATTTAAAAAAATATCATAAAAATCTATTCAACTAAAATTGTATCATCTATTTTTAAAAGTAACTCATACCAACCCAAAGAATTTATATAAATCATAATTTTCATATATAAGTATTATATCATATGTCAGGATATTAGTGTGTGTGTGTGTATATTTGACCATGTCGTTTCCTTCTAACGAAGTAAGCATCGAGCTGTCCCAAACTCTGTCATTCGTATATGTACCAACGGATCTTGGAGGATAGTGTCATACATGCGATGCGTGTCTTTCTTTTTTAAAAAAAGGATGAAGATAGGTTTTTTAAATTTAAAATAAAAGTGATAAAAATTCTAATTGAATGTTAGTATATAAAATCATATAATTAGTTTGAAATTGACAGAAAATATTTTAGACAAATCGAAAATTATACTATAATTTTATATATTTAGCGTATAGTGTTTTTGCATCATATAAAGTAATAGATGTTGATATCCTTAGATGGATTACTCGAACCACCAAAAGACTCGAGCTCAATTACAAAAGCGTACTTGGTCCACGCCAGAATCAGGATAAGAACCAACACTTCCAAGGAATCCGAATTGATCTAACCTCGAGAAATACTTTACGATAGGAAATTTGACCAGATAGTCGAGCCCATATCGTGTTCATCTTAGCCGAGCTCATGCGAATATTGCGATAATTGTAGATAAACTCCTCTAAATATAAAATGCATGTATAAATATTTTATAATAAGGAAAAAATCTCAAAGATATTGAAATACATTCAAAATTCAAAGTTTAGCAAAGATAAGGCAGATCAGCACAAATCCAATAACAAATCTCGTATTTCAAAGAATTTGTCTTACCAGATGTCGGCAGAAAAGTTAATAGGTGGGACCAGTCAAAGAAAATATAAAAAACGTGGGTTGGAAATCAACAGAAGGAAATTTCGTAAAGAAAGTTTGAATACGCGTATTCACACGGACAAAGGGCTCTATAAATAGAGCTCCCCCCTTCATTCTGAAATCATCCCTTCTTCGAGTTTTCTCTCATCTAATAGCATTTGAGTGCTTAGTTCTATAATATTTGTGAGGTGTTTTGTTCTCCTGTATTAAGAGAGTGTGTTCTCTTTGGAAACACAGTGAGTGAGTTGTACACCACAAAATATTATAGTGAAAATTCTTTTTATCTTGCCCGTGGTTTTTACCCTAATAATTTTAGGGGTTTTTCACGTAAATCTCGGTGTCCAGTTTATTCTTTATTTTTGGATTTTATTATCTCAAATTCCGCAAGTGGGACCAACAAGTGGTATCAGAGCCTTGGTTTAAACGGAAGCAATTTTATGCTGTGGAAAATAAAGATACAAGCAGTTTTAAGAAAGGAGAATTGCTTAGCGGCTATTGGAGATAGACCGGTGGAGATTACAGATGATGGAAAGTGGAATGAGATGAATGACAACGCTGTTGCCAATCTACACTTGGCTATAGCAGACGAAGTTTTGTCAAGTATCTCTGAGATAAAAACAGCCAAAGTTATCTGGGATACTCTGACAAAGATGTACGAGGTCAAGTCCCAACACAACATGATTTTCCTAAAGAGAAGGCTTTATACTCTTCGGATGGCGGAATCTTCATCGATGACCGATCATATCAACACACTGAATACTCTATTTGCCCAACTCACTTCCATGGGGCATAAAATAGGGTAAAATGAACGTGCGGAGTTTCTACTTCAAAGTCTACCAGATTCATATGATCAACTTATCATCAACATAACCAACAATATTCTTATGGGCTTTCTAAGATTCGACGATGTCTTAACTGCGGTTCTCGGAGAAGAAAGCCGGCGCAAGAATAAAGAAGATAGGTTGGTAACATCGAAGCAGGCGGAGGCTTTACCGATGATAAGAGGAAGATTTATGGACCGTGACTCCAGTGGGAGCCAAAAACGAGGTAGATCAAAATCGAGAAGTAAGAAGAAAAATATTTACTGCTCTAAATGTGGCGATAAAGGGCACTTCAAGAAAGAGTGTACGAGTATCGAGAAGAGTTCTCAAGGAAATGTGGTCAGTACTTCAGGCAGTGGTGAAATTTTATTCAGCGAAGCAGCAACTGTTGCAGAAGGCAGACACAAATTTTGTAACACATGGATTATGGATTCAGGAGCGACGTGGCACGTGACGTCTCGGAGAGAATGGTTAGATCATTATGAACCAGTCTCAGGAGGATCTGTATTCATGGAAAATGATCATGCCTTGGAGATCGCTGGGGTCGGTACTATCAAAATTAAAATGTTTGATGGCACCATTCGCACCATCCAGGGGGTACGACATGTGAAAGGGCTGACGAAAAATCTTTTGTCCTTGGGGCAATTGGATGACATCGGTTGCAAAACTCGTATTGAGAATGGGATCATGAAAATTGTGAAAGGCGCGCTTGTGGTTATGAAGGCGGAAAAAGTTGCTGCAAATCTGTATGTACTTTTGGGAGAAACACACAAAGAGACAGAACTAGCTGTTGCATCAACTAGTTCAAGAGAAGAATTAACGGTGTTATGGCATAGAAAGCTCGGGCATATGTCAGAACGGGGGTTGAAAATTCTCTCAGAACGGAAGCTGCTGCCGGGACTTACAAAAGTGTCATTACCCTTTTGTGAGCATTGTGTTACCAGTAAACAACACAGATTAAAGTTTGTCACTTCTAGTGCCAGGAGCAAAAGCATATTGGAGCTGATTCATTCGGATGTTTGGCAAGCACCGGTTGTATCCCTAGAAAAAGCGAGATACTTTATCTCGTTCATTGATGATTTCTCTAGGAGATGTTGGGTGTATCCAATCAAGAAGAAATCAGATGTTTTCCAGATCTTCAAAGATTTCAAAGCGCGGGTTGAACTTGATTCAGAAAAGAAAATCAAGTGTCTAAGGACTGACAATGGAGGAGAATATACTAGTGACGAATTTATGCATATTGTCAACATGAGGGCATCAAAAGACAGTTCACAACGGCTTACACACCTCAACAGAATGGAGTGGCGGAGCGGATGAACAGGACCTTGTTGGACAGAACAAGAGCTATGTTGAGGACTGCAGGTCTAGAAAAGTCATTTTGGGCAGAAGCAGTCAAAACCGCTTGTTATATTATCAATCGTTCTCCTTCAGTGGCGATTGATCTGAAGACTCCGATGGAGATGAGGACCGGGAAGCCAACAGATTATTCTCATTTGCATACATTTGGAAGTCCGGTGTACGTTCTGTACAATGAGCAAGAAAGATCGAAGTTAGATTCTAAATCCAGAAAATGTATCTTCTTGGGATATGCTGATGGAGTAAAGGAGTTTCGCTTGTGGGATCCTACTGTTCACAAGCTTGTCATCAGTAGGGATGTTATCTTCGAGGAAGATAAAGTAAAAGGAGACAAATGCACACCGAATTCAGAAACTACTATATTTCATGTGGAAAATAAGACGGATGAAGGTCAAATTTCTTATGAAGCAGTACCAGAGCACGAAGAACAAGAACAAGTTGAGTCTGAGGTTTCCAATGTGAGGCAGTCAACTCGAGACACAAGACCACCAGGTTGGCTTTCAGATTATGTCACTGAAAGTAACATTGCATATTGTCTATTATCAGAGGATGGTGAGCCATCGAGTTTCCACGAGGCTACTCAAAGCTCGGATGTATCCTTGTGGATGATAGCAATGCAAGAAGAGTTGGAGGAATTAGACAAGAATAAAACTTGGGATCTTGTTACACTACCACGAGGGAGGAAAGCCATTGGAAACAGATGGGTCTATACGATCAAGCGTAATGGCAATAACCAAGTGGAGCGGTATCGTGCTAGATTGGTGGTAAAAGGGTATGCTCAGAAAGAAGACATTGACTTCAATGAGATATTTTCTCCTGTGGTTCGGCTTACAACAGTCAGAGTAGTGTTGGCATTGTGTGCGGTGTTTGACCTACATCTAGAACAACTAGATGTGAAAACAGTGTTTCTTTATGGAGATCTTGAAGAAGAAATTATGTGCTCCAGCCAGAAGGTTTTGCGGTAAAAGGCAAAGAGAACTTAGTTTGCAGGTTGAAAAAATCTCTGTACGGTCTCAAACAGGCGCCGAGACGTTGGTACAAGAGATTTGATTCCTATATCATGAGCCTTGGATACAACAGACTGAGTGCAGACCCTTGTACATATTTCAAGAGGTCTGGTGATGATTATATCATTTTGCTGTTGTATGTGGACGATATGTTGGTAGCAGGCCCCAACAAAGATCAGGTCCAAGGATTGAAGGCAGAGTTGGCTAGGGAATTTGATATGAAGGACTTGGGACCAGCAAACAAGATTCTAGGGATGCAAGTTCATCGAGACAGAAGTAACAGAAAGATTTGGCTTTCCCAGAAAAATTATTTGAAGAAAATCTTACAACGCTTCAACATGCAAGATAGCAAGCCAATATCTACCCCTCTTCCTGTTAACTTCAAGTTATCCTCAGAGATATGCCCTAGCAGTGAAGCAGAGAGGATTGAGATGTCTCGAGTACCATATGCATCAGCAGTGGGAAGTTTGATGTTCGCCATGATATGTACCAGACCGGACATTGCTCAAGCAGTGGGAGCAGTTAGTCGATATATGGTGAATCCTGGACGAGAGCATTGGAGCACTGTGAAGAGGATCCTTAGATACATTAAGGGTACCTCGAATGCTGCATTATGTTATGGAGGATTGGATTTTACACTCAGTGGCTATGTCGATTCAGATTATGCAGGTGATCCTGATAAGAGGAAATCTACTTCTGGTTATGTGTTTACACTTGCAGGGGGAGCAGTAAGCTGGGTTTCAAAACTGTAGACAGTTGTGGCGTTATCTACAACAGAGGCAGAATACATGGCAGCTACTCAAGCTTGCAAGGAGGCAATATGGATTAAAAGGTTATTGGAGGAGATCGGACACAAACAAGAAAATGTTTCTTTGTTTTGTGACAGTCAGAGTGCCTTGCACATTGCAAGGAATCCAACCTTTTATTCCAGGCCGAAACACATTCGTGTACAATTTCACTTTGTGCGGGAAGTAGTAGAAGAAGGAAGCGTGGATATGCAGAAGATTCATACAAAGGATAACATAGCTGATTTTCTGACCAAGCCAGTGACCACTGATAAGTTTGAGTGGTATAGATCCTCAAGTGGCCTAGCGGAAACGTAAGCAGCATGTAATGACAAGATTGAAAGGATGTGTGGAGATTTGTTTGATTCTCAATCAAATCTCCAAGCGGGAGAAATGTCGGCAGAAAAGTTAATAGGTGGGACCAGTCAAAGAAAATATAAAAAACGTGGGTTGGCAATCAGCAGAAGGAAATTTCGTAAAGAAAGTTTGAATACGTGTTTTTAACGCATATTCACACGGACAAGGGGCTCTATAAATAGAGCTCCCCCTTTCATTTTGAAATCATCCCTTCTTCGAGTTTTCTCTCATCTAATAGCATTTGAGTGCTTAGTTCTATAATATTTGTGAGGTGTTTTGTTCTCCTGTATTAAGATAGTGTATTATCTTTGGAAACACAGTGAGTGAGTTGTACACCACAAAATATTATAGTGGAAATTCTTTTCATCTTGCCCGTGGTTTTTACCTTAATAATTTTAGGGGTTTTCCACGTAAATCTCGGTGTCCATTTTATTCTTTATTTTGGATTTTATTATCTCAAATTCTGCAAGTGGAACCAACACCAGAGTTCTTTCTAACCCAGATAAAGTTCAGGGCTTGACTTTGATTAGTTCTCGTCGGAACATCCATGAAGTGCAGTAATTAACAAGGCGGATTCTTACTATGTCCAGGTCTACAGACTGGAGTTTCACGATTTTTAAAGTACTCTGTAAGGACACCAACTTTGAATGGAATGCAAAAAGTGAACAAGCTCTACAAGACTTGAAAGCTAACATTGCAGAGCTTCCCGTACTCAATAAAACATCTCCGAGTGAAGCTCTGTTTGTATATTTGTCGGTCACTGTCCGAGCAGCCAGTTTCGTATTGGTCTGGAAAGAAAGTGTTTGTCATTTTCGAAAGGGAGTCGTGCTTAATTACACAAAGCAAGAAAGGCTGTTTTTGTCCTTAACGGTCATCACAACTCAGAAATTGAGGCTGTATTTCTTTTCTCATCTCATTACCGCTCTCACCAACAAGACACTATGAATGATTGTCTCCCACCTACATGCTTCAAGTATACTTGTCAAATAGGTGACTGAGCTCAGCGAGTATGCTATCAGGTCTGAACCTAGGGCGGCTATAAAAGCCCAAGCACTGGCAGAATTTCTAGTAAAAACAATACAAGTACAGGAGGAAGAACAGTGGAAGATTTTCATGGATGGATCTTCTTACCAACAAGCAGTAGGGTCGGCATCCTCAAGATCTCCCCTTGGTGGGAGGAAACTAACTTTGTAGTCAAGTTGGAATTCCCAGGTTCTAAAAATGAAGCGAGTATGGAACACTTATCTTATGACTAAGGCCGCCCAGGGCATGGGAGTAATCCCAGTCATCTCTACTCGGATTCTCAGCTTATGATCCAATATAGCATTGACATGTTTGAGGTGGGGAATGACAAGATGGTTAGAATGCTCAAGTGTTCTACAAGCTTCCTCCTCCTTCAAAAATTAGGCCCACCACTTGCTAGGTAAATCCCTTCTTGTTTTGCACTAGAAAAACAAGAAGATTTTTCAATGAGAAGAATATTTCTTCCTCAACACTTGAAGAAGAAAAATGAGAGAAAAACTTGGAGAGAAAGTATGAAGAATTTTCGGCCAAGGTGTGTAAAAATGGGGGAAAGGGAGACTTGTCTTGGACATGCAAAAAGTTGAAAGCAAAAGTTGCATACCATGCCTTGAAAACACAAAAAGTAGTCTCCCAACCTTTCACCTCCCATGCATGTATATTATATGGTTTTTAATCAAATTAAAAACCATGGACTAAATTTAATTATCTCAAACATATTTGAGACTAATTAAACATTACTTGAATTTACCCAAGTCCCACTAGTTAAATAATTATTTTAATTGAGCTCTACAAGACTCAATATGATTTAATTAATCCAACACTTGAATTAATTTAATTATTTGGACTCTACTAGGTCCACTAGTGTTTAATTAATTCAACACTTGAATTAATTTAATTTAGTCCATAATAATGTTTATGAAAATCACAATTTTCAAATACATTATTTACTTGGCCAAATTTTAATTTAGGAACACTTCCATAAATTAAAATTTACATTTCTCTCATAGAAGTCATACTTCTATTTTTCCTTACGCCTATAAACTCATTTATAAGCCGTTCAACACATTGAACTATTTTCTCCTTTATAGAAGTCATACTTCTAATTTTCCTTACGCTTATAAACTCCTTTATAAGCCGTTCAACACATTGAACTATTTTACTTCTCAACGGGATCTAGAAAGCTAGTACTTGTGTGGCCCTCAATGGTTCATTGATACAACTAGCCGTGGGTTCACATCTCCATGTGATTCGGACTAAACATGTCCTTATATGAGCATACCCCAATTGCTCCATTCTTATTTATCAACTCCTTGATAATAAGAACGTCAGAACTCAAGTCTGATAGTACCCAACCAATCATGTTAAACGCCTAGCAGCATCGCTTACATGATTCCCTAGGTATCAAATGATAGTGCCTGCAAGAACCATTCAATTATGGTTAGCGTACAGTACGGTCCCTTCAACTCATATATCCCGACCGATTCGACAACCATTGGTTTATCGAGAGTTGTCAATGAATCGATACTATGTGTCATGTCGTAGTTGCATCGATGGTGTAATCTATGAAACCCCTTTCATAATTACCACCATACTCTGATCAGAGATTTCAAACTACATATACATGAAAAACACATAGGATATCCATACCCGTAGGTAAGCGGTGAATCCCCGACTACAATGCATCGACTCCTATATGTTTCGACAGAACACCCAACCTTGCCACCTGATGACCCCTTGAGAGTCGGTAAACAAGTCAAAGTGTAATTCTAGCACATAGAGTCTCAATGTTGTCCCGGGTCATAAGGACTAATGGTGTACAACCATAAACTAGGACTTTTCCACTCGATAAGTGAGAACCACTTGGAAAATCCTTTATGGAGGGTCGTTCAGTGCACTCTACAAGGAGCACCTATCTGCATGCTCGGACATCACAATGTCCCCTACCAATGAAACATGGTACTCACATCGCAGATACTAGTCTCGAACTCGAGCGGCCTATATCCTTCTTAGTGGCGGCTGAATCGACTAGGAACTGTTTAGAATATACAGTATTACAAATATGAGTTTCATGATACTCATCACATGAGCATCTCATATTCTTTCTACTATTTGTATATTCAAGGACTTTATCTATGCAACTAGCATGGGTATACAGATAAAGAAGTGCCAAAACAATAATTTCAAATATTATTAAAATAAAGACTGTTTATACATAGAGTTTCATTGTGAACACTCGGCCAACACTTGGCTCGACGTGCACCTACTCTAACAGTTGTTCCATACGGAACTTTTGCTCACCCTCAAGGGGGGCTGTTGTTGTCTTTGTGTGTGGACAATGGCAGGTACTCCAGGTTATTAAGAGACCGGAGAGGGTACTTCTGGAGGGAGTCACATCTGAGTTGAGGTTTTATTGTCTGTTCGCATAGTATATATGTATTTATATACCGGGGCATGTCTCGACGATATGACTTTGTTTGTATGCAGTTGATTTTGACTATGAGTGGGCATATTTATAATTTGAAATGTTTAGATGAGACTATATTATATACTATTTTGAGTATTATAATTAAAGTTGACACGTTTTGGGCTCATTGTAAAGCAAAATCTTACTCGTTTTCCACTGCAATTAATTAACCCTAATAAAATTCTATTGTAATTACGATTAGGAGTTAAGGTCTCCACATTACCCGTAGAGCAATGGGCAAGTAGATGTCATTAAAAGATCGATTGTGCAGACATTGAAAGTAGGGCTTGAGTTGGCCAAAGAAAGATGGGTGGACAAGCTCCCAAGAGTTTTGTGGTCATATCGCACCGCTGAGCGAACAGAGACGGGAGAAAATTCTTATAGCATGGTTCACGACACGAAAGCTGTTTTGCTAGCAAAGGTCGGGCAAGACAGTGTCAGGGTGATGGAGTACGGCTCGAATAATGATACTTTATGAGCCATGGACTTGGATTTAGTAGAGTAAAAGAGGAAACGAGCTCTTTGCTTAGCGAAAAAAAATGTCTTGGTTATGATTGTACACCATTAGTCCGAGGGAGGGTTGTTCGGTATAATCATCATATGACTATCCATCTGCATGTTTGGACATCTCTATGCCCTTACCAAAAAACGCAGTACACAAAATAACAGATGCTAGTCTCAAGCTCAAGCGACCTTTATCCCTGTTTTAGGCGGCTAAATCGACTAGGAACGAATTTAGAATATGCAGTGTTTACAAATGAGTTTCAACATCGAATTACGATTCATTTGTATTAAAGCATAATCAAGGACTTTATCTATGCTGCTTGCATGGGTATACAGATAAAGTATAACGAAACCATGAAAAGTTAAATTATATTAAAATAAAGATTGTTTATTTCACTTGAGTCAATAAATTCCCTAGCTAACAATTGGCTTACAGGACATCTACTCTAACAATCTCTCACTTGTCCTACAGCCAACTACCCATGAACTTTAATCCTATTGCTTCGCGATGCTTTTCAAACAATAGTCCTGGCAAGGGCTTTGTAAGTGGATCAGCAACATTATCTGTAGAGAGGACTCTTTCGACTGATATATCTCCTCTTCCCACAATCTCCCGAATGATGTGGAACTTCCTCAGTACATGTTTGGATCGCTGATGAGACCTTGGTTCCTTTGCTTGCGCAACGGCACCAGTGTTGTCGCAGTACACGGGGACTGGATCAACTCCATTAGGAATAACGCCCAACTCTTGTACAAAATTCCTCATCCAAACTGCCTCTTTGGCTGCAGCAGACGCAGCAATGTACTCAGCTTCAGTGGTGGAATCCGCAACGGTGTCTTGTTTGGAACTCTTCCAAGAGACAGCCGCACCATTAAGCATGAATACAAAACCAGAGGTCGATTTCGAATCTTCTACATCACATTGGAAGCTAGAATCAGTGTAGCCTTCCAATTTTAATTCTCCACCCCCATAGACCATGAACAAGTTCTTAGTCCTTCTCAAGTACTTAAGAATATCTTTCACGGCCTTCCAATGCATTTGACCAGGGTTCGCCTGATATCTGCTTGTAACACTCAAAGCGTAAGCAACATCAGGACGTGTTGATATCATACCATACATGATACTACCAATGGC
>NC_133323.1:10617473-10622143 GCF_012295235.1 Primulina huaijiensis | reverse complement strand
TGTATTCCCAATACATATGATGCTTCACCCATGTCTTTCATGGAGAATTTACTTGCTAACCATACTTTAGTTGATTGCAGTAATCCTACATCATTCCCAATGAGTAGGATGTCATCAACATAAAGTATAAGGAATGTCACTGCACTCCCACTAACTTTCTTGTACACACATGGTTCCTCGGGATTCTTAGCAAAACCAAACTCTTTGATTGTGCTATCAAATCTGAGGTTCCAACTCCTTGACGCCTGCTTGAGACCATATATAGATCTCTGAAGTTTGCATACCTTATGCTCACTTCCTACTGATGTGTATCCCTCAGGTTGAGACATATAAATTTCTTCTTTGATGTCTCCATTGAGGAATGCAGTCTTTACATCCATTTGCCATATTTCATAGTCATACCATGCTGCTATGGCCAGTAGTATTCTAATGGACTTAAACATAGCAACTGGTGAAAAAGTTTCCTCATAGTCAATTCGTTGCCTTTGAGTATAACCTTTTGCAACCAGTCTTGCTTTGAAGGTCACTACCTTCCCATCCGCCCCAAGCTTTCTTTTGTAGATCCATTTGCATCCTATGGAAACGATTCCCTCAGGTGGATCCACTAATGTCCAGACTTGGTTTGAATACATTGAGTCCATTTCTGACTACATGGCTTCAAGCCATTTGGATGAATCAGTATCAGATATTGCTTCCTTAAAGTTCATTGGATCACATCCAACACAAGGCTCATCATGGCCTTGTTCATGAAGAAGTGTATATCTTGCAGGTGGTCTAATAACTCTATCAGACCTTCGAGGAGCTTGTACTTCAACTGCTGGTTGTTGGGGATTGGGTTCAACTACTATAGTTGAGGGAGTATCTTGAATTTCTTCAAGTTCTATCATCTTACCTTTTCTATCTAATAGAAACTCCCTTTCCAAAAAGGTGGCATTTCTTGAAACAAACACTTTTGCTTCATTGGGATGATAGAAATAATATCCAACAGAATTCTTTAGATATCCTACAAAGTAGCACAACGTGGATCTGCTATCCAATTTGTCTCCCACTGTCAGCTTCACATAAGCAGGACATCCCCATATTCTCATGTAAGAATACTTGGGAGTTTTTCCCATCCATATCTCATATGGTGTTTTATCCACTGCGTTGGTATGGACATTATTCAACAACATTGCCGCCGTTTCAAGCGCAAAGCCCCAAAACGATGTAGGCAGTTCAGTGAATCCCATCATGGATCAAACCATGTCCATCATGGTTCGATTTCGACGTTCAGAAACACCATTCAATTGTGGTGTCGCTGGTGGAGTCTATTGTGAGAGAATCCCATTCTCTTTTAGATAACCCAAAAATTCAGCACTCAAGTATTCTCCACCTCGATCAGATCGAAGTGCTTTAATACTTCTTTGTAGCTGATTTTCTACTTCAGATATGAATTCTTTGAACTTTTCAAATGCTTCAGATTTGTGTTTCATCAAATAAACGTACCCATACCTCGAATGGTCATCAGTAAAGGTAATGAAGTAGTAATGCCCAAATTTTGTGCTAACACTTAGCAGGCCACAAACGTCCGTGTGGATCAAATCCAGTGGACCATGTGCACGTTCCACGTTTCCACTTAATGGAGTTTTAATCATTTTTCCTTTTAGACAGGACTCACAAGTTGGTAGAGAATTTATGTCTGACAGGTCAAACATGCCTTCTCCCACTAGCTTGTGCATCCTTCTTTGGGAAATATGACCTAGTCTAGCGTGCCATATTTGTGCGGGATTTGGATCTTCTATTTTTCTTTTGTTTGTTGTTGTTTTCGTACGCGCTTGGATATTGTTCAACGGAATATCTTTTAATTTTAAGTTATAGAGATCGTTTGTTAATTCTCCAGTTCCAATCAAACATTCATTCTTGTATAAATTGCAAACACCTTTAGCAAAAACACAAGAATAACCATCCCTATCAAGCATAGAAATAGAAATAATGTTTTTAACCAATTCAGGAACAAATAAAACATCTCTCAAAAACAACTTAAAATTATTGTCCAAAATTAAAGTAACGTCTCCAATGGCAGTGGCAGCAACTCTTGCTCCATTTCCCAGTCTTAGAAAGGTCTCACCATCTCTAAGCCTCTTGCTTCTTCCCATCACCTGCAAATCATTGCATAGATGAGAACCACATCCGGTATCCAATACCCAAGAAGAGGAATTAATAGAAACATTAACTTCAATATAAAACATACCATGGCCAGAACGCTTCTGGGCAAGATACTCCGCGCAATTACGGCTCCAATGTCCAGGCTTGTTGCAGTGGAAACAGATTTGTTCTGACTTGTCAGGCTTTGTGAGCCCAGAATTTGGTTTCTTGTATGGCTTCTTGTTGGGCTTGTTCTTCTTTGGAGGGGCAGAACGTTTCTTGCCTTTATTTGGGGCTCCCTTTTTCGTACCATACGAAGAACCCACCAGAAGAACAGGCTTTTCCTTTTTAATTGTGGGCTCATAATTAGTGAGCATATTGACCAACTCTTCAAGGGTGGCCTCAAGCTTATTCATATTAAAATTAACCACAAATCCATCGAACGAGGCAGGTAAAGACAGCAATTGAATATCAGTCGAGAGCTCACCAGGCTTAACCAAGTCGAGTCCCACCAACTTCTCGATGAGCCCAATCATCCTAACACCATGCTCATGGACCGAAGCCCCCTCTCGCAAGCGTGTAGTCATGAGTTCTTTAACAGTAGCATGTCTTTCTGAACGAGTTTGTACAGCATACAATTCTTTCAGATGAAGGTGAATGTCAGCAACATTCACCGCCTCCTCGAACCTTCTCTGAAGTTCATTCGACATAGAAGCCAACATGTAGCTCTTAGCCTGAAGATCATGGTCCTACCATTTCTCAAGCTTAGCTAACTCAGTCCTACTGATATCAGGAGATGCATCCTTTGGTGGCTTCTTATCAAGCACATACGCAATCCTCTCGGAGTTCAGAACAATCTTTAAATTTCGGAACCAGTCGTGATAGTTAGGGCCAGTTAATTTGTTTTGATCGAGAATGATTGAAAGCGGGTTACGAGTAGGCATCGTAAATATACTGAAAATGAAACCAGATAATAGTTACTGATAATTTTAAAATAATTCTAAGATATAAAATATGGATTTTGATTTTATAAATTTCCCTCCCACTATTTTGACATTTCCACCACCCTCTGATGAAAAAGGGAAATCATATTTCCTTAGTAGGCACGTAGAGTCCAATTAGCCAATTATAATCCCGAATAATATCAGCCAATTATAATTTCTAAAAGGTAGAATCCAATTGCATCCCTATGCAACCTCTGCGTGTTTTGCCTCACGTTTAATAAGGACCCAATAATATGACGCCGTTTATTTTCACGTGTCAAATCAACCCATCAATATTGAATTATAGTGGACGGTCGCCATGAGTTCCCCCAATAATATGAGCCGAAGTCATGGGAGTTCTACTCAATTCACATCATATGTCCAGTGGAAGTCACAGCTGTCCGGCGCACAGGTCTCCCCAATAATATGAGCCAGACACTGTCCGCGGGTAGCGATCAACATGCAACCACGGTTGATGGAAGGCAAGGAAAAATTAAACTCTTTTAATTTTTACTTTTTCGGTTTGATATAAATTTTGAATCTTATTCAAAATGAGGGATTTTAATTTTAAAATTGTCTCATCATTTTAAATTAAAAAGTCGCGTGCCACGAGTTTGTATGTTTTCCGGATTCATGCAACTATATTATTTAATAATATACATACATGCATACTACTACATATCACATATATCATAATATGACATTAACAATAAATAAGGATGATCGATCGCCAACACTATTAGATCCATGTGAGCCATACATGGATCCAGGTCCAAACCTAGGTGAATGCAGAGATGCAAATGCAGGTTATTACAAAAGCTTCCAATATTTTACATGTCTTCATCTTGATCATCGGGCCCACCATCTTCCAGTCTTGATCTCCCACTATTTCTAATTATTACATTTGAATAGCCATGGCACATAAGGGATACATCTCATGGGGGTGGGAACGGGCCATAAACCAGGCCCACTTTAATAATATCAAATATTAACAAAATGAATAAAAACAGTAAAATATCCTAACATACACCTAACACATTGGTCAAGGCTCTCGATCATCCTTCATGCATTTAATATCAAATATCAACATCAATTAATTAAACAAATTTAATTAACTGATAAATCATATCCAATAATTTTATCACTAACCACCACAATTATTAAAGAATTTAATAAATTAAATAAACACCTTTATTTAATTTCCAATTAAATCAATAATAATTGATTTCTTGTAAAAACTCATTTTTACCATAAATAATTAAAATCATATTCTAATTATTTATTTTACAAGAAAATTATTAATTTTAAAAATTAATTTTCAAAATAAAAATTGAATCAATTTTCAAAAATATCAATTTTGCCCAAAAATTTGAAAAATCAGAAAATTGCACCCTAGGCCCAAACAGTTCAAGCCCATCATCCAGCACGCTTCCCGAGACGATCCCGGGCAGCCGCCCTCGCTGCCCGAACGTTTGCGCGCGCGGCGTTCGGACGCTCCGTACGCTGCGCGGCGCGCGTGCTGAGCGCGCTGCCCTGCGCGCGGGTCTGCCCGGAACAGTTCCG
>NC_133323.1:10536120-10617373 GCF_012295235.1 Primulina huaijiensis | reverse complement strand
GAACACTCGGCCAACACTTGGCTTGACGGGCACCTACTCTAACAAATTAGGGGCTAGTTGGCTTGAGAATATACAATAAAGTTTACAAAGCTTTTGGATAAGCTTGGGAATGAGAAATATAAGGCTCATGTCTACCTGATCGGTATAAAAAAGACTGGAGACCTTCTGATCATGAGCTCTATCACCTATACTAGGGAGGTGTATCTCATGTCCTGTAGGTATGACCGAACGATCTCGAATCTCATATAACTTATCAAGATTTAAGTGGGAGCCTAAGATTTCGTAGCAAGGACATTTGGTTTCTTGTAGCCGAACCTCATCGGCTTTAATCAGGCGCACTATCTTATCTTAGGGAACTTTGTCTCGGAACTAGAGGAATGCTCGGGAGAGAAGGGAGCATGTAATGACCCGAATCCTTATTTTGAATGAAGTACAAATTAAAAGATAAATAATGAGTTCTTAATTAAGTATTATTAACGAATTGATAATTCGAGATCAAGCTATTGTGATCCACCGAATTTTAAATAGATAACCCAATCTGCTTCAGATTACATTATCCCGAGAAATCCAACTAGACGAATGAGATTCTGACAAGTGGCCGATAAGATTGATTCGGATTTTCTGAAATAGTCTGGATGCAGCCTATAAATGGAAGTTTATTTCTTTTGTTTCCTGCACCGCATCCTTCAGAGAGAGTTCTAGCCATATACCTTAGGTTTTCTAGCAAGTTTCTAGGGCACTTTGGTGTCGGGAAGTTTCGAAGCTAGTGTCGACTCGAGGGAGGGTCGATGAACTGAGATCGAGACATCATTTGGGGCTGACGACGGACGCCTGTATAATCCTAAAGCCTTTAGGAAGAACTTTATAGCATGTTTGGTAATTCAAGATCTGATTTGATAGTGATTTCATATTGTCTAGGTTCAGAGCTTTCTGTCAGATTGTTTTAGTGAGGTACGTGATGTACTGATTGAGATATCCAAGCATAGTATACACACTTAAATGCTGCATATTTATCTGTTGCATGATACATGTTTTACTGCTTTGGCATATTATGCATGACATATCATGTTAAGCCTGATATATTTTGAGATATACCTCGTTTGTTAGGGCCGCTCAGCCCTATTCTCTATTGTGGACGATGGGACATCGAGAGCTACAGTGTCTGACGGGACCCGTGGGCTCTGATGACCTGGACATTGTAGGTTCACGTCTTGATGATGAGTGTGAGAGCCAAAACATGCCTAGGGCAAATCAGAAACTACACACTCAGACGCCTCTAGACTGAGCATGAGATTCTTGACTTGATCCTTGATATCCGAGCATATTGCATTTTCGCATGCATCATATCAGTTTTTATACTCGTACATTCTTGTATTGGGCGATTGTCGCTCACGTTCTTGTTTTCATCTTGGGCACCACATTCCACGAGGCAGGTCTTAGGTTGGACGGTTTGGACGACCGAGGCAGTGGCTAGAGCAATTGGGTTTTCGGTGGTGATCCAGTGGAGGTTTTATGTGGTTTATTATTTTCTCATTCAAAATTATGTTTTCGATATGGTTGTATTAATATTTAAGACTGCTGTTGTTTGTTCTGTTTTCGTTTGGGTTGTAAGATGATTAAGTTACTTGGTTTCCGCTGTTTAATTGTTGTTATTAAGTTTTAATGTTGCATGCTTATTAGTCTGTTTAGTAGTGGCTCGGGTAAGGGCGCTACATTTGGTGGTATCAGAGCATGCAAAGATTTTTGGGACATTAGTAATTCTGTTTTGTGTATTTAGAGGTTGATTTTGGTTTTCTTTTAGATGTCAGGAGATGGAAGCAGTCACGGAAGTGTGGTACATGGCTGTTATGGCGACGATGAGGCTGGCCGAGAACATCGTCGTAAAGATCGTGACGGAAGGCGTCATCGAGATCATGATGAAAGGAGACGTAGGAACCGTATCAACATTATGGATTTCATGAAGATTGGACCTCCACCTTCGACCGGAAATGAGAATGCTGATGTTGCTGAAGCTTGGGTCGATATCATGGAGCAGTGTTTTCGAGTGCTGCACTATGACGAGGATGAGAAGATGGAGGTAGCCGATTTCATGATCCAAGGAAAAGCTCGGAAATGGTGAAAACATGTTTCTGCCATTCTAGTTCAATAACATGGGCGGATTCGTTGGGAACATTTCCGTCAGGCTTTCATCAATCATCACTTTCCACCAGCTCTTTGTCAGGTGAAGGAGATGGAACTGTTAACCATTAAGCAAGGAGATTCGACCATTGAGGATTACCAAAAGCGTTTTACGGATCTGTTGCCGTACTCTCCTCACATCAGTGAGAATTCTACAGCAAAATATTCTCACTTTTTGAATGGTTTGAACCAGGAGATTTTTGATCGGATTTCTGTCTGTGACGATCCTACTTCGTACAAAGGATTAGTGAAATCGTTGTCGTCAAGTCGAGATCAGTATTGCTAGAAGAAAGGCTATGCAAGCTAGCAAAGGTTCTAGTTCGTTGGGACCGAGGGCTCACTCTTTCAAGAAGTCTGCATCTTCTTTTTCTTCCGGTTCTGGAGGGGTGCACAACTTTGGTAGGAAAAAGCTGCAATGTGGCCACTGCAGAGGCAATCACAAGATGGAGAATTGTCGAAAACTAACATGGGCTTGTTTCAATTGTGGTGGTTTTGGTCACATGAAGAGAGATTGACCGAATTTGGAGAATCAGAGTGGAGGCGGAGATTCTACGGCAGGGTCTTATAGTGGAAAACAGTCTGAGACCACTGTGCAACAGAAAGATTTTCCTGCTCAAGGTTCTCATCGTGGTGGAATATCACAAAGATCTCAGCAACGTCCACGAGTTCAAGGACAAGTGTTTGCCCTAAACCAAGAACAAGCTGAGGAGCAAAACGAGAGAGTCATTACAGGTAATTTTATTTTATGTTGTGTTCCTGCATATGTATTAATTGACACTGGGGCATTGCATTCATTCATAGCATCAATGTTTGTTAAGAAGCATAAACTACCATACGTTTCATTAGATGTTTTGATGTCGGTGTCTACATCGATGGGACAAGAGATTTTAGCTAAGCGACTTGTAGTAGACTGTTTGTTAGAGTTTGAAGGAAACTACTTGTCTGCCAATTTGATGATATTGGCTACGGAAGATTTCGATTGTATTATGGGAATCGACCTATTGACTAAGTATAGAGCGACGGTATATTGTTATCAACGTCTCGTTCAGTTTCGCCCAGAAGAAGACGAGAATTGGTTCTTCTTCGGTGAGGGAGCTCGACCTCTAATGCCAGTAGTGTCTGTTGTAAAGGAGCAACGGGCTTTAGCGAAAGGAGGAGAAGGATAACTTATTTATGCTGTTGACGTATCGAAGGATGTAATCGACGTGAAGAACATTCCAATTGTCGATGAATTTCCTGATATTTTCTGTGATGAAATTCCTGGATTTCCTCCGGAGAGGGAAGTGGAAGCGGAGATAGAGTTGATACCAGGAACCACACCTATCTCCAGAGCGCCTTATAGATTGGCACCAACGGAGATGAAAGAGTTGAAGCAACAGTTACAAGATCTTCTTGACAAGGGGTACATTAGATCCAGTGTGTCTCCTTGGGGAGCACCAATGTTGTTCGTTAAAAAGAAGGATGGGTCTATGAGACTTTGCATAGATTATCGACAGTTGAACCGAGTAACAGTCAAGAATAAATATACTTAACACGGATCGATGATTTGTTATATCAACTGCAAGGGACTTCAGTCTACTCGAAGATCGATTTACGGTCTGGGTATCATCAACTTCGAGTTCATCAACGTGATATCCCTAAGACTTCATTTCGAAAAAGGTATGGGCATTAGGATTTTCTAGTGATGCTGTTTGGTTTGACGAATGCTCCAGCAGTATTTATGGATTTGATGAACTGAGCATTCTAGGAGTATCTTGACAAGTTTGTCATTGTCTTGATTGATGAAATACTGGTATACTCTCGTAGTCTTGAATAGCATGCACAACATTTAAGGATTATGTTGCTAACCTTAAGGAATCAGCAACTGTATGCTGAGTTGAACAAGTGTGAGTTTTGGCTCGACAGAGTTGTCTTCTTGGGACATGTTATATCCAAAGATGGGATATCAGTGGATCCTAGCAAGATCGAAGCAGTGTTGAGTTGGACACGATCGGAATCAGCTCAAGAGATAAGAAGTTTTCTAGGTTTGGCATGTTATTACCAGAGATTTAAATCAAAATTTTCTCAGATTTCCAAACCATTGACACATCTGACGTTTAAGAATGTGCAGTTTGAATGGACACATGATTGTGAAAATAGTTTCAATGAACTGTGTCAACGTTTGACAACTGCATCAGTTTTAGCTCTTCTATCTGGATCAGGAGGGTACATTGTGTACAATGATGCATCACTTCAAGGACTTGGGTGTGTTTTAACTCAAAATGGTCACGTGATTGCATTTGCATCCAGACATTTGAAGAAGCATGAAGAGAATTATCCAGTTCATGATCTGGAATTAGCAGCAATTGTGTTTGCTTTGAAGATCTGGCGACTTTATCTCCACGGAAATAGATTTGAGATTTTTACAGATCACAAGAGTTTGAAGTATATCTTCACTCAAGTAGAGTTGAATATGCGCCAAAGAAGATGGATGTATTTGTTAAAGGATTATGATTGTAAAATCACGTATCATCCATTATCACCGAATCTTACAGCTGATGCTCTTAGTCGCAAGGTGAGATTATCCGCACTTCAGACAAGTTTCATATCAAGTGTAATCCAAGATTGTTGTTCTCTGGGATTTCACTTCCGTCATAAGAAAGGAATGGAACACATTCGAGTAACGAGCATTTTATCTGAACCGAAGTTGTATACCAAAATCAGATAAGCTCAGTTTTCTGACTCGAAAGTGAAAAAGTTAACAAGGTTAGCTAACAGAGACAACACATATGGCTTTGCGTTCCAAACAGATGGAACCTTGTGTCTGTCAGGAAGAATCGTAGTTCCAGAAGATTCTGAATTAAGACACGAGATCTTATCTCAAACTCATAGGAGTAAGTTGAGTACCCACCTTGGAAGCATGAAAATGTATAAGGATTTGAAGACCAGGTTTTGGTGGAAATGTATGAAGAAAAGTGTTTATCAGTATGTAGCCAAGTGTTTGGTTTGTCAGCAAGTGAAAGCTGAACATCGACAACCAAGAGGATTACTTCAGAATCTTTCTATCCCTGAGTGGAAGTGGGAGCATGTGACGATGGATTTTGTCGCCCACTTGCCGTTATCGTCTAAGAATTGTGATGTCATTTTGGTTGTTGTAGACCGACTGACTAAATCAGCACATTTCATTCCGTATAGTCGAGAATATAGTTTCGATAGCATGGCAATACTATATATCCGAGAGATTCTTAAATATCATGGTGTGCCAACAAGTATAGTCAGTGACAGAGATCCACGCTTTACCTCAAGGTTCTAGGGAAGTTTTCAAAAAGTGTTGGGAACGACATTGAGTCTAAGTACTGCCTATCATCCAGAGACTGATGGTCAGTATGAGAGGACTATTCAGACACTCGAGGACATGTTGCATGCTAGTGCTTCAGATTTTGGACCAGCATGGCATGATCATCTGCCGCTTGTGGAGTTTGCATATAACAATAGTTACCACAGCATCATTGGTATGGCTCCTTTCGAAGCATTATATGGTAGACGTAGTCGTACTCCATTGTTTTGGGACGAAGTAGGATAACGACAAGTGCAAAGACCTGAATTAGTGCAACAAGCGATTGACGTAGTGGAATTGATCAAGAAGAGAATTAAAACTACACAAGATCATCAATCGAGTTACGCGAATACCAAGCGTAGACCTCTACAGTTTCAGTCAGGGGAAAAAGTTTTCCTTAAAGTTTCACCATTCCGCAGGGTGATGAGATTTGGACTCAAGGGAAAATTAGCCCCAAGATTCATCGGACTTTTTGAGATCTTGTAAAGTGTTGGAAATTTGGCATATCGAGTGGCTTTGCCATCGTATCTGTCCAGCATTCATAATGTCTTTCATTTATCGTTGCTATGGCGGTATGTAGCAGATGAATCGCATGTTCTTTGTTCGACAGATGTTCAACTTGAAGAAGATTTGACTTATGCCGAGCAGCCGCATTTAATCCTGGGTAGGAAAGAGAAAAAGCCCAGAAACAAGACCATTCCACTTGTTCTAGTGCAATGGCAACGCCAAGATACTACAGAGACGACTTGAGAGTTGGAGAGTCATATGCGCTCAGAGTATCCACATTTGTTTTGAGTTGTATGTTTGTAATCATGAGTTGTATTTTATTCAGTTGTATTGTGCTTTAGTTCTGATTTGAAGGACGAAATCTTTGTAAGGAGGGGAGGATGTAATGACCCGAATCCTTATTTTGAATGAAGTATAAATTAAGAGATAATTAAAGAGTTGTTAATTAAGTATTATTAACGAATTGATAATTCGAGATCAAGCTATTGGAATCCACTGAAATTTAAATGGATAACTCGATCTACTTTAGATTACATTATCTCAAGAAATCCAACTAGACGAATGAGATTCTAACACATGGCAGATAAGATTGATTTGGATTTTCTGAAATAGTCCGGATGCAGCCTATAAATGGAAGTTGATTTTTTTTGTTTCCTGCACCGCATCTTTCAGAAAGAGTTCTAGCCATATACCTTAAGTTTTCTAGCCAGTTTCTAGGGCACTTTTGTGTCGGGAAGTTTCAGAGCTAGTGTCGACTCGAGGGGGGTCGGTGAACTGAGATCGAGACACCATCAGCAGGCTGACGACGGACGCATGTATAATCCTAAAGCCTTTAGGAAGAACATTGTAGCATGTTTGGTAATTCATGATATGATCTGATAGTGATTTTATATCGTTGGTATTGTCTAGGTTCAGACTTTCTGTCATATTGTTTTAGTGAGGTACGTGATGTACTGACTGAGATATCCAAGTGTAGTATACACACTTATATGCTGCATATTTATCTGTTGCATGATACATGTTTTACTGCTTTGGCATATTATGCATGACATATCATGTTGAGCATGATATCTTTTGAGATATACCTCGTTTTTTGGGTTCGCTCAGCCCTATTCTGTATTGTGGACGATGGGGCATCGAGAGCTACAGTGTCCGACGGGACATGCGGGCTCTGATGACCTGGACATTATAGGTCCACGTCTTGATGATGAGTGTGGGAGCCAAAACATGCCTAGGGCAGATCAGAGACTACACACTTAGGCGCCTCTATACTGAGAATGAGATTTTTGACTTGATCCTTGATATCCGAGCATATTGCATTTTTGTATGCATCATATCAGTTTGTATACTCGTATATTCTCGTATTGGGCGATTGTCACTCACGTCCTTGTTTTCATCTTGGGCACCCCATTCCACGGGGCAGGTCTTAGGTTGGACGGTTCAGACGACCAAGGCAGTGGCTAGAGCAGTTGGGTTTTCGGTGGTGATTTAGTGGAGGTTTTATGTGGTTTATCGTTTTCTCGTTCAGAATTATGTTTTCGATATGGTTGTATTAATGTTTAAGTCTGCTGTTGTTTGTTCTGTTTTCGTTTGGGTTGTAAGATGATTAAGTTATTTGGTTTCCGTTTTTTAATTGTTGTTATTAAGTTTTAATGTTGCATACTTATTAGTTTGTTTAGTAGTGGCTCGGGTAATGGCACTATAGAGCATCTATATCCGCCGCTAACTCTCAAACTATTGACGGGGTGGGACTGTACAACCTAAGAATAAAATAATTTACTAATAAAGGGGGAAATGGATTAGATTCGAGGACAAAATTCTAGTTGGGAATCACTCAACAATTCGATAGATCAACGACATGGAAGAGAAGAAAGTGAAAATGACGTAAAGGAACCACATATTTATAGAAGATCTTGAATGATAATAATCGTAGGATTAAAGATGATCTCATGGTCTAGATTGAAACGAGAATCTGAGTAGGCCCCTCGAGAAAAGAACTATCACAAAATCTTCACTGTCTCTACTTTTATATAAGGTAGAGAAAAGAAACACGCAGATTGATATCTTGATCGTCCATTTCTACGGTTCAGATGTTGCCTGAAATAACACTATCGAAAATCGACACAAACTTCTCGGGGATGTCCCGTCTCGACCTAAATACTCGGTATAAAATTTATACTTCGTTTAGACAAAAAGAAAAGTATTATCGATACACCTACATAGATTACCCGACCCGGCTCCGACCCAAACCACCAGAATACCCGAGCCTATTTACAAGGGTGTGCTTGGCTCATGTCTAATACAATTAAATTATGATAAGAACCAACACTTACCAACGAACTCAAACTGATATCAACTTGGGAAAAACTTTACAAGAGGAAAAGGCCCGGATAGAATAGCCCATATCATGGTCATCTTAGCCGAGCTCATGCGAATATTGTGGGAATTGTAGATAAAGTCTTCTAAATATAAAATACCCGTATAAATCATTTATGATAAGGAAAGAATCTCGAAAATATCAGAATACATTCAAAATCAAAAAGTTTTAAAAAAAAGACAGATCAAGACAAATCCAATAACAAATCATGTATTCCAAGGAACAAAGCTTACCCGAGTTCTTTCTATAGAAGATATCCAGTTCCTCCTAAATCTATAAATACCAGTTACATCTCATGATTCTACACACTCACTCAACACTACTTTTATCGCACACTTTGGTTTTGTCTAATTATTGGCTTAAGCAACGGAGAAGTTACTTCGAAAATATGTTCGACACCTCTAACTTATGTTCATCTGTGCAGATCCGTACTAAAACTCTGCTCGACCCGCATGACATAATCCGGAAGATTTTGCCACCAGATCAGAGCCTAAGTAAATTTTTTGTTATATCATATATATAAATATGTTCGGCACCCTCTAACTTATGTTTATCAATGTAGATCCGTACTAAAGCTCTGCACGACACCATCCAGAAGACTAGGCTCACAAAATTGAAAACTAAGTACATNGTTTTAATTTTCTTCCACGCTTGACTTTGAAAAAAGCATGAATTTACGTAATAAGCTGATATTTCCTATATTTTTTTAAAAAATTATAATAAATCGAATTTAGATTTGTTTCTTGCACTCTTAATTTATCTAAAAAAGGTTGAAAAAGTAACAATGAAAAGAAATCTATACACGGCTATTAAATATGAAATAAACTAAATTGCAAAAAATGAAATCTCATATTTACTTTTATAATAATTAATAGAAATTTGCTTCCATATTTTTAATGAACACAACTTTATAATAATTGCAAACCAATTCCATCTTGTAAAATCTTGACACATTGCTATCGTACTTTTGAAAAAAATAAATAAATAAATAAAGAAAAAAAGTAGAGTCGGTGGAGGCAAAGGAAAAAAACAATGGCATGTATGTGGTCATGACATATTTCCTCTTAGCATTAGTACATTACACGTGACATGGTCTTGTCTCACCTTAATGTATTATCTTTGCATTTGATTTGCCTATACGAGTCCGAATTCAAAAAGTAAACGAGGATATTCCTCAATTTTCGATTAAAAATCAAACTGAATTTTCTAAAATTTTATTAATTGAATTTTGTTTTCGACAAATCGAATCAGCTGAATATTACTATGAAAATCAGAAAAAAAATGTTATTCCGGTCAATAATCGAATTAACCAAATTTTTAGAATTTTTATTTCTAAAAATCAAGTTTTAATTCAAAATGTATAATATGAAAATTGAATTAAATAAACTTACATTTATTTATTAATATATATATATATATATATAATCAATTCCAGTTTTATTTTCCAATAAAATTATATTAAAAATTTGTAAAAATTATGTCATCTGAAATTTAATATAAAAAATAAATCAAACATAAGTAACTGATATTTTTAAACTAAAACCAAACTTCCGAATAACCGAACCGAATTTTCAAATTAATTATGTTTGGTCGGTTATTTTGGTTGAGACCGATATTTGGTCACACCTAAATTGTAATTATTGTATGTTCCTTACTTGTCGATCTCTGTTCATTTGGTTTAAAAATAATTTGATAATTTTTTCTTTTCTTCATTCTCTTAGTAACCTTTCAAATCTTGTATGTATTCAATTTTTTGTTATTCTAACTGAAAAACGCAATACAAGTTTAATAATAATTGCAACATAAATAATTATTAAATATTTTAATTAATTGATTATTTTTCCAAAATTTACAATAATAGATTTTTAGGTAAATCGCAAGTAAAATAATCGCAACTAAATATTCGACATAATTTTTGAGTTTTCGAATTTTACCTTAAAGTCGCATAGTTTCATAACCTACAATAATAAACAAACCAATCCTTTCTGGCATGATCCCATTATGAGGACAATTCGATTAGGGGTCAGTGTACAAATATTTTAGACATGAATTGAGTGTTATTTGTGGGCGGTTGTTATATTTTTAATTTTTTTAGCATGGAGCTACAAAAATTTTAAAAAATAAAACTAATAAAATTTTTTTTATTTAAAAAAAAAAAGATAGGATTGAAGCTCATCGTAGCCTAAGGATGGCTCCAAATCTCTTAAATTGCATAACAAATATGAGTCATATCATAATTTTTAAAAATAATAGATGATCATACTGCAATTTGCAATGATTATAAATAAATTATGCTCATATTGTAATTTTAAAAATTAATGAGATATTTAAATATAATTTGAAATTATGAAATAAAACAATTTAAAAATCAAACTATAACACTTTTTTTGTATATATTATAAATATTTTTAATAATATAGTAGAAGATATAATTTTTTTTAAAAAAAAAATATTGAAAGGAAATTTGATTAATTAAAAATTCATTTGACTTGATAATTAAACCACCGTATGGTTATCGCAGCAGTTGTTGGGGGTGGTTTCGTACTTCACTGTGGGTAGAAATGTTGCAAATTGTGCGTGGTACATTTTAGTGCCCTCAGTTTTCAATTTCCGTTTATTTTTTTGTTTTTGTGCCATCGATAAATACTCGAATAAGTTCGTAAGTCATAGATATATTCGTTAAATAAAGATCGAACTCGATTAAATTATAAACGAATCAAACTCAAACATTTAAGAGCTCGATTAAACTTAGCTCAATTAACATTCATAAATAAATCTATTTTAACTCTCTATATTTTTCAAATATTTACCTCTATCTCTTTTAAACCNAAATTGGAGAGAAATAAGTAAAGAGCGCGAAATTAATTAAAATTGAAAATTATAAAATTTCTATATAAGTTCACAAATAGACCAACATATTTATGTTGAGTGTAAAAATATGATACGTTACAATTTATGTGTTGCATGTATACGATATATTTATATTTTATTCATGATATTTCATATACACATAAATGAATTTTCAAAATATGGAATAAATGAAGTATATAGTAGTTAGAATTTTATTACATGGTAGAAAATAAATTAAAAAGGAAGCTTATTTTTGGTTTAATATATATTTGTCGATTTTGGTTATTCATGTTATTAAATTTTTGTTTTAGTTTTTGTAATCTTAAGCATTTTTCATGAAAAGTTTTATAACGTCCTGTCATTATATCTTAAAAAATGGGTAATTTATACGATATATATGGTATTATTTAAGATATATTCCATTTATCTGCTTCCAAATAATTATAGTATGATAGACAAAAGTTAAAATATAAATTAAGGTCGCGCAAATAAATAACATAATATCAATAATCTGATACAAAATGTATATTCCATTTATCTGTAATATATTAAGGTAAAATATAAATTAAGGTTGCGCAAATAAATAACATAATCTCTATAATCTGATACAAAATATATATTCTATTTATCTTTAATATATTAAGGTCGCGCAAATAAATAAACAAATGTATAAAAAAAATTACAATTATGATTAAAAAACAATATTATATCTTGGCAAGTAATTCAAAAAAAGACAATTCTAATTCTAAAACAACATTATCTCTTGGCCAGTAATTAAAAAAAGACCATTCTAATTATAAATTAATTAAAAGTGTACATGTTCAAATTGAAACCTGCCTAACAAACAATCTTATTATAAAATATTATAAAACTTTACATTTTTTTTAAGATTTATTATCGAATAAAGGGTTCAATTATTAAAATTAAATTATATTATTATAATATTATATCTTAAAACGATTAATTTAAAATATATATATATATATATTTATTATTAAAGTTGAGATATCTAAAATACGATTAATTTATAATTTATATATATATACATATATTTATTATTAAAGTTGAGATATTTAAAATAATTAACTTATGATATCATAATTTATTTTAATAATAAAATTTGTTCATAATGTACATTTTTATTTATTATATTTTTTGGAGATTTGTATGCATGACAAAAGTAACGTGTCGCACAAGAAGTTAACATAGTGATTTGGTCCCACATTTATGACGGACTCCAAACAAATATTTAAATCCAATTAAATAAAAGGTTCCGCACCCGAATACCGAGGCGTCCGTGATATCATCGCGGGCCCACAACTACTATGACGTCATATCATTTTCCCCATTATAAATACGACACCGCTCCCCTCTCTCTCCACCGCTCCAACGTTCATTTTCTCTCTCTACAAATTAATTTTAAAGAACATAACAAAGAATTGCAGTGGAGTTTGTCGAAGTTTCGTTTAATTTTGATTTTGCGTGCATGACATAATGGAGGATTCGAAGGTGAAGAAGCGTCCGCGGGATGAGTCGGAGGAGGACTCGGTCGAGGTGGAGATAGACTCGCCGGAGGTGAAAAAGCTGCGGGAGAATCTTCTGGAGGATGACGAGGTGGAGTGTTGCGCCGAGGTTGAAGATCTGGACTTTTACATGAGGAGCTTCGAGGAGGAGATTAGGAGTTCTCCGGCGGCTTTGGATGTGACTTCTGATTCCTGTGAGAAGCAGCCGGTACTGGGATATTTGCTCGAGGCGTCAGACGACGAGCTTGGGCTGCCTCCAACGACTTCTTCTTCGCCAGATATGGAAGCTAAGCTGGTTCGAGCTGAGTCGGAGTCGTCGGAGCTTGGCGGTGAGACTTGGGGATTCGACGGCGAGATTCCGGGGTACGACCAGTTAATGCTTGGGATAGGGGAGGCGGAGGACTGCGGCGATGAATTCGCGGTGTTGGATGGGTTGTTCGAGTTATCGGATTTCGCGTCGGGTGATTTCGCATGGAGACCCGAGACGCTGCCGACCTAATAGGGTTCTCTCTTTTTATTCCTAGGGCGAAGTATCTTGTTAATATGCTAAAAAAGGATATGTTTATTAATTTTTATTAATATAATATAATTTACAGTGGGAAACAAATTAAAGTTCTTTATATATTAAAATTAATATATAATTTAAAAATCCTAAGAATCAATTATATTTAGTAGTATTAATTTACGTTCAAATTTGCCTTTACCATTCCTTAAATTTATTAAATATAAGAAAAATAAAATTTTATAAAAAAATCATATTCTTTTCTCAAATCTCATTATTCTAATCACCACATAATATCTTGATATAGTAGTAAATATAAATTTACAAAAATAATTTAAAATTATAAAACATAGTTATATTTTATGTATGGGTATTGTATTTGTTTGGTGTATGGTTGATATTAAAACTGTCGTTAAATATTGAATTGCTGGAAATTATATAAATCAAACGAAGAAGTCAGAGTGTTTATTTTATACCTGAAAAGAGCCACTTGTATTGAGTAAATTATCGTATTAATTTAGTCAATAAATCATAATAGAAAAGTTGGTGTAACCGGTAGACAAGATTTCGATTAAATTGAATTAGAATTTAGATAATTCGAATATAAATTTGACTTTCAATTAAAAGAATTTATTTATATCTAGTTAATTCGATTCGGTCACGGTTTTAAAAATTTTGAAATCATTATAATAATAATTATTTTTTAATAAATTTTTATTTTTATTTTTATCAATTTTTATATATATTTAATTTTTAATTTTAAATACACCTTAATTTAATTCTAATCAATCTTTAAATTTAAAATCAACCCTATCAAATTTATATATATATTTTTTTAATTTTTAATTTTTATGTATTTGTGTACACTGTAGTGTTCAAGAAAATTTACATATACAATTAAAGTTAAATCACAATTTTTTTTTTAAAACTATCGACCGAATTAATCTATTTTAATTCGGTTCGATTTTCATCGGTTATGAAAATTAATTCGGTCAGTTCGGTTATGAGTAAATATTTCGGTTCGGTTCGGTTATGACTAATTCGGTTCGGTCACCGACCGAATGCTCACCGTTGTAGAAAAGTTGAGTGTAAATTTAGTCATATAAATCATGGGAAAAATTTGTGTGAGACGGTCTCACATGTCGTATTTTGTGAGACGGATATCTTATTTGAGTCATCCATAAAAAATTATTAATTGTTATGCTAAGGCTCCGTTTGGTTGAGTATATTAAATAAGGATAGATTAATAGTCAAATATTTATCGTTAAAATTTTAAGATGTTTTAATAATCATTTTGACCCGATTTAAGATCCAATTTTATGGATAACTATTTGATCAATAGTATTGGATCTTAAACCGGGTCAAAATGATTATTAAAACATCTTAAAATTTTAACGATAAATATTTGACTATTAATCTATTCTTATTTAATCCACTCAACCAAACGGAGCCTAAAAGTATTATTTTTATTGTGAATATTGGTAGGTTTGATCCGTCTCACAGATAAAGATTCGTGAGACCGTCTCACAAGAGATCAACTCATAAATCCTATTGTATATATTGTGTGACAAGCTCAATGCTGGTAAGGTAAGTAAATTAGAGTTGCTTACTATAGGCAAAATGTTTATATGCTTAATAAATATCGCAAGGAGCCCTTGAAACTCAGAAAGGAAATTTTATAGAATAGCAGCTATGTTTTCTATGTATGTTATCTGGATGTGTGCAGTAATGTGGACAAACGAACAAAATATAGAATGATAATCAGTTGGATGTGTAGACAGAAAATTGGATATGTCAAAAGAAACAATTATATTAGATTAAAAATTCTTTGTCAAATGGTATTATAAAAGATTAAAAATTCTTTGTCAAATGGTATTATAAAAGTAAGATGGTTTTTCAGGTTAATTTTGTGAGATATTTTTATTTGGGTAAGATAAATTTTTATTTGAGTAATCAATGAAAAATATTGTTTTAATGTTAATATTATTTTTTAGTATAAATATAAAAAGAGTTGATCTGTTTTATAAGTAAAGATCTGTAGAGCGTCTCATAATGTATTTATTTAAAAAGATTAGGATGCTCTTACAAAAAGAAAAATCGAAGAAGAAACGCTTAAGATGGTATAAACACGTACAAAGGCTGGTGTGTTGTAGGGATGTCAATTTCCTCCGAACCCGTTGAAGGATCCGATACCCGACCCGAATAGAAGAGGGTATGGAGGGATTTTTAGACCCGATTAAATAATTCGGTAATCGGGTATGAGTATTTTCGGGTTCGGGTATGGAGGCGGGTTTGATATAATCCGACCCATACCCGACCCGAATACCCGTTTAAATTAATATATATAAATATATATATATGTATATATATATGTAAATATATACTAATTATATTTATTTATATTAAAGATTCATTAGTCAATCCACCGATTTTCGTAGTTTTCAATGATTTTTCTTATTATCCACCGATTATATACACTTATTATAAAGCGTGAATAATTTTTCTTATTATTCATTTAAATAATTTTTTAAATATTCATAACTTCATTGAAACAATTTAAATTTGAAAAAATTCAATTGTATATGATAATTGGGTATTTGGGTAGGGTATGAGTATCCGATAATCCGATGGGTATGAAGATGAGGATGAAATTCAATACCCGATGGGTATGGGGATACCTATGGGGATGAATTTAATAAATGAGTATGGGGTGGACGTATGAAGTCCGACCCATACCCTACCCATTGTCATCCCTAGTGTGTTGTGTTGTATATTTTATTTAGTTAGATTAGACTAATTTTTTTTTTAATTTATGTTTGCATGTCTAGTTGATTATTTTTCAGAAAATAATGGTTGGTGGACAAATAGTTTTTCAGATTTTTGAATTAAATATATTAGAAAAAACAAAAAATTCACAAAAATATCAACTATTTTTTTAAATGAATTTTATGATAATTTATCAGCGGAAAAAATAATTGTTGGCTTCTTTCATTTGGCTTCTCACGTTTTCCAGATATTTCTTTCTCCTCTACTCACATTTGTCATCTTCTTCTCTCATTGTTTCTCTTATGAGCGGCATTAATTATTTGTTTTTACATTTTTTTCCTCGCACACCTACCACACATATGTACTATCTATACTTATATTATTATCATTTATATTATATTATTAAATTCAAGATATTTAGATTACACTAATAAACTTTACCTTAACATAAATTTACGAATTTATTATTTTCATTGTTCTATTTACTTAATTTGTTAATTTCTATTTCAACTTAAGCAAAACATATTATATTTATTCGTACCATGATTTCATTGTAACCAAGTTAATTTTATAATTGTTTGTTTTAACTTTACATTCCGCAAATATTGCTACTATTTGTATTCTTCATCTTTGTCAAGAGATCTATTTACAATATTACGGTTTTTTTTCAAA
Organism: Primulina huaijiensis; assembly: GCF_012295235.1. Lineage (NCBI taxonomy): Eukaryota > Viridiplantae > Streptophyta > Magnoliopsida > Lamiales > Gesneriaceae > Primulina > Primulina huaijiensis. The sequence continues at coordinate 10,600,682 of NC_133323.1, read as the reverse complement.
TAAAAGGAGTTTGCCAATTTCTACTTTATTTGTTATGTATTTAGCGAAATACTTGCAATAGTTTACATTTTGTTCTGTCATCTCAATTTTTTATAGAACGCTTAAATAGATTATTCTATTTATTTTGTATGTTTATGTTGTACTGTGATATGATTCGATAAAATGAATATTTTCTTATTACGCTAGATCATAGTGGGTTTAGCTTATGCATAAAATGCTTAAAGATAACTACAACTTTAATTGTTTTTTGTTCTATTTATAAGCTGAATGTAGAAGACACATTTTAGGTTTTTATATTCAATAAATTTTTGTTTGATGATATTATCATATTTTTCGGACACTTTTTTGACTAATTGATTACTTTTTTTACATTGAAGTTTATCATTATTTCACATGAGATGATATTACTGCTTCAAAAGAATATTATCTTTATGATCAACATCTATATCATGTAAGGTAACGAATTGAGTTTGACATATTTATTTAAGCTTTGGAATTCCTTGTTTTTCATGGATCAAGTACAAAATGTTTTGATGTCATGATGTTGTAATATCGTGAATATTTAATATATTAGTCTCATATATTCATGACACACTCAACGCATGTGCCTCGGTGATTAGTATTAATATAATGCTAAAATTTTAAAGAAGTCACTTGTATTTCAGTTGATAGCGTTTTTATTTCATAAACATCAAGTTGTTGGTTCAATTTCTACTTTATTTTTTTTTCCACTTTCTTTTTCTATTTAATTTTTTAATTTATATATCAAAATTGTAATATAAACCATCAGTATTTTTTTTAATTATATTTTAATTTTTATTTAAATATAAATTAAATAAATTATAAAAAATATCATACACGTATACAACGTCATGTGCATTAGTTTTTAAGATAGCTGAGATGCTTAAAAACTGTCCATAAACTTCTCTTTCACAATTATTTTTACATTTTATATTTCTTTTACAGTGAATTTTTTTGTCCGCCAATTCTCACTCCACGTCTCTAGCAAACTTGTTGACGTTCTCTCCCAACTTCCACGCTTCTGCTGGCTACCCTTCAATTCAACCGACGGTTTCGTCTCCAAATTTACACCATTCCCGGATACTGAAATAGTTTATATTTTCCTCTCAATCTCTGTAGTTGTTGTTGGTTTGGATTTACAATTTTTAATATTCCATATTTCCTCCGTCTCGAATTATCTTTTGTTAGGTAAAAACTGAAAATTGGGTGAATAACACCACCGATCAGTTTCTCGTTTGCTAGAAAATATTCATTTTACTCACGCTGTTGTTTCCGATTACACGACTCACATCAGAGAAGTGCATACGACCATTCACCTCCGGTCAAATAAATTCGGTAAGTTGCAAATTCTACTCTTCATATATTTTAGATTGCGCACACATTTGCGTGTTTTCTCCTGTAACTGAGTGAACAGAGGCCTACGGAAAATGAAAGGGTTGATTCGATATGTGGTACGAACCAAGAGTTTGTTACGAGGTTGATGAGATCGACTTAGTGTGGAACATGATGCAACTGTTTTGGATCTGAATTGTGTTCATATTTTTAACTTGAATTCCGTGCTGTTCTATTGAATTGGAATTGGGATTGGGAAGCGACCATGTTGACTGTTTTCCTGAGATTTTACATGAAGAATTGAAGATAATAAATTCGGATGAGTCTTGATTTTAATACATACTTTTCTTTCTATCATTGACAAAACCCATGTTAGTTAGGTTTGGATTGAGCACAAATGTTAAGTAAATTTTTGAATAGTTGACTCAAATAAATAAAAGTGAGGATGAAAACATGATTCAAGATAATGTTGAATATAATATTTGTTAGTTTTTTTTTTTTTGTTCTCTATTAGGTATTCAAATTCAATAATTTTATAAGTTTTCATATGGATGAACTGTCTAAACATTCATGTATAATACCCAAATTCACTGTATAAATTGAATTCGTTTCTAAAAATTCATTATATAATTTACACCGTATTATATTCATATCAAATTGCAAAAATCTAACTTTCATTTTTATAAATTGATTAAGCAATAGATCAAATATATGATATTACATTACACAAGCAATACACGTGTCTCGGTCATTAGTGTGGATGAATAACTTGAAATATCTTCATCTTCACTTAAAAGTAAGTGTAAATTTTATTAAATTTTCGATTACCATGAAAATTTGTGGGCATGTTATCATAATATTTGATATTGCTTGGAAAAACAGGGTAGAGTTAGTGTGAATTCTTGAGCTAGGATTCTTCTGTCTTTCGTGGATGATGATCGATCGAGGTGGATGATTAACGAGATCCTACCGATAGATTTTAATGGTTGTACTATTGCATACACTCAAACAAAGAAATCTTGAATGAAACGTCGGATGAATTTTCCGACATGACCATTCTGATGCTCTAGTTATTATTAGATTCGTGAAAGATAAAACTCACAATATGAATGCACACAAAATGCGATATGAATTGAATTGAATAAATTGACGAGTGAACCTGAGTATTTATAGAAGAAAATGTAATTACGACCTCGTTTGAGAGTCCGGAAACTCCATACGATTGGATGTCTGCTCATACTCTGCCCCTAACCCTGTCATGTTGACCATAGGTTACACGTGCATTGAGTAAAATGTTAATGATTTCGAGGCACGACGACTTATATTGTCTGTAGTCTTGTTACGTCAACCCTAGATCATGTGTATGTTTTTTTGTATGTTAATGATTGTGAAGCACGAGGAACCATACTTGTGAGCCCCGTTCCCACTTTTTAGCCTTAGCCTAGCTAGAATTGCCGACTCCCTGAACTCGGGTACTGAACCACCAAGTCTACATCTTAACCACCTGGGCCAACAACTATCTCAGACTTTGATCACCTCGGTCGTTTCTCTTAGAACTCGATCCCGACCTTGACCCATCCCCTACACTTTAATTTGCCAACTTCCGGGCCTCGGTGCGTCCCTACCCAACCCCCGAAGTTATACATACCCAGCTCATCTGACCACCTAGGCTATGGGATACTTCGGACATCGATTACCTCGGCAAAGAGTATTTAAGTCTAGGTCCTGGTGAGGTCCACTAAATTCCCAGGTTATCAATATTGTAATAGATTTTGCAGATAACATTATTTGAGATGATGAATAACATTTTTAATTGTTTAAAATTTCACAATGTTCTTTTTATTAATGGTTGTATTATTACCAGTTCTAGTTATAAAATCTACCATGTTGCACTTTGAAGCACAAGTGTATTATTTATATTTAAGCATTTTATTATGTTTAATAACAATATATATTGTTGGATTAGTCAGTATTAGGATCGAGTTAGAGTTTAGAGGGGTGAATAAATTATTTTAAAATATTTGAAAACTTTAAAAGTTTTTTTTAACAATTTTTAAGCTATTAAAAATATTTTTAAATGACTAGATTTATTGGACCACATTGAATATAAAACAAGTTCGAAAATGGTCCAATTGGGCTAGTGATAATGTGAGGCCCGAGGTCGAAGATGGCGGGGGTGATCGTCGGTGCCATGAGGTTGCACGGACAATGAGCGGCTTCTGGCAGGCTTCTAGGCGAATAGAACATAAATGAACCGATCTCATACCGGAAGGAGAGGGATTATAAAACTGTTCAGGTATGAGACTGTGCAGTTGAGGAATACTTAAAAGATTTGATGTGTACTACTCATATCAAGAAGATATATCTTCTTTTCGGGAGCACATCACATAAAAATTTCGAAGTTAAGCAACAAATCGGAAGCTGGTGGGTATGTGAGGCCCGTGGCCAAAGAGGACAGGGGTGATCGCGGGTGCCATGAGGTTGCACGGAGAATGAGCGGGTCCTGACAAGCTTCCAGGCGAAGAGAACATGAATGAACCGATCTCACACCGGAAGGAGATGGATTCCAAAACTGTTTACATATGAGACTGTGCAGTTGATGATCACTTAAAAGATTTGATATGTACTACTCATATCAAGAAGGTGCATATTCTTTTCGAAATCTCATCACATAAGAACTTCAAAGTTAAGCGTGCTTGACTTGGGTAATTTTTGGATGGATGACCCCCTGATAAGTTTCCTGGCATACGTGTGAGTGAGGACATAAGCACGCTGGAAAGATTCGTTTTGGTATAGTGAGGACATTCGTCGAATATGGGACGTTACAGATAAACACGAAAACAGACAATTTAACAAGAAGCAGTCTGAAATTTTGAATGTGCAAAAATGTGAAATTGAGTTAGTAGAGAGCACAAAATTTTTTATGGATGTTCGAAACTCTTACATCATCTTTTATTCCACATAGGAAGGTTTTCATTAAAATACTTTGACTTTACAACGATTTGTAACAGTCCCCTTCAGTTATGACTTATGACATTACCTGAACTGAAATCTTAGTGACTACTTTACATGGCCTGGATGTTTAAGATTTATTGGTTCGCCAAACAACACAACAAATAATAATGACCCAACAATAAGATTTGTGACGGCTTGACTTGGTTGAGCTAGCAAGGATTGATCGTTAAAGATCTGAAATATTTTTATAAACATGTACTTTGGTTGAGCAGTCAGAAAGAAAGATTGTTAAGTGTCCTCAACAATCTTCAAAATATGCAGACTCTTGATTTTTTTAAAGTTTCAGCAATTCAAAAAATACTTTGGTAGTCATATTTTTGAAATGCATTGTTATTAGCAATTCAAAAAATACTTTGGTAGTCATATCTTCGAAATGCATTGTATATTTATAGTAGAGTGACCAACGGTCAAAATTTCTTTTTAGCAATCATTTGTATTATTTCCCAAAATATGAGCATACTCCGTACTTATCATTAAATGTTCATAAATGCAAATGCACCATCCTTTTGAGAATACTCAATACTGATATTTCTGCGGTGCAGTTGGAAAATAATAGTTTGAATTCGTGCACTGCATTTAATAATTTGGACCGATAGCTTGTCAAAGAATGTCTTGCAGCTGGAGTTCAATAAATTACAACGGTTTGATTTCTAAACTGAATGACTTGAACTCCTGAAAGACTTGAAATAATACAGTGATAAAAAAACCCTGTTTTACTATAAAATGAGATACTAAAACAGTTTGATGCTGTTTATTTTATCAATCATCAAAATTTAAGAGTAATCAAAATATTCTAACTGTTAAGTTTTTGTGATAAAAAAACTAAATAAAGTTGGATAAAACCCCGGGATGTTAAATTTAAGGGAAAATAATATATTTTGGTCTATTAAGTGCGTTATTCTATTTTTTATATCATATTTAAATCTATTATTCCATTTTTTGGGTCTATTTTTAAGCGTGTTATCGGATTTGAAGCACTAATTTTGATTTTTTTTATTTTATTTTATTTTTATTTTTAGTCCTATTTTACTGGAATGTTGACAAAGTATTATGAGGTCTGCTGAACTAGAGAGTAAAAGATTAGCGGAATGGTTCATTGCATTGGCGAATTCAAGAAGAGTATGTCAGCAGAATAAATGGATCAGAAAGGTCGCCGAAAGGAATATCAGCTACATATATCTCAATTTATTCCGAGAAAGATTTTTATTTTTTCATTTTTTAATAAGACCTCAACAATTCATTTATACATATTGCAATTTTTTTTATTTATCATATATTTTTCAGTTGTAAAATATCTAATAAGATGTATGAAATGCTTAGAACTTCGAACGAGCATACATAGAGGGTAAACCAATTATGCTTCTTTATCTTTTAAGTTGCATATTATTAATGGTTGGCGAAAACTCATAAACTGCAGAATTCATCATGCTAAATCATTAAGAATTTGAATGAAAATTTAAGCGGAAGCGTACCTGAATTCTTTAGAACGTGTCTTGATTTTCCAGATCTACGCGTTTTTTCCTTGAGAGAATCTTTTTTTTTCTCTTCTTAACTATCACTACAAGAAAAAAGGCCTACGACAACGGTTTTTCCCCGTTGTTGTAGGCCTTTTAAAACCGTTGTTAGAAGCCCTGTGGTTAAAGGGTGTGCTCAAAGACAACGGTGAAAAACCGTTGTCGTAGACGTCTAAAGATGACGGTGAAAAACCGTTGTCGTAGGTATACAAAACCGTTGTCAAAGGTCATGTGGTTAAAGAATTCGCTAAAAGACAACGGTTAAAGAGAGATGTGGTAGTTACAATTTGCGACGGTTTTTAAACAACCGTCGCAAATTAATTTGCGACGGAAATCATCGTTAACCGTCGCTAAAAGTAGCGACGGTCGTAATTAAAATAGTCGCTAAAGAGCGACGGTTTTATACACTGTCGCTAATATTAGCGACGAACGGTGTTTTATGCTTTCCGTCGCTATTTTTGTCATTAAAATAAAAAAAAAATTTCAGTCGAAAATATTATATTTTGATTTTAAAAATTTATTAAACTTGAAAGAAAAAGACGAAATTAAAATTGTGTAAGGGAGAAAAATTTTAAGTGTTGTGAAGTGGTAAAAATTTATTAATTTTTAAAGAGGAAAACGAAATTAAAATTGTGTAAGGGAGAAAAATTTTAAGGGTAAAAATTTATTAATCTTTAAAGAGAAAAACGAAATTAAAATTGTGTAAGAGAGAAAAATTTTAAGTGTTGTGAAGTGGTAAAAATTTATTAATCTTTAAAGAGAAAAACGAAATTAAAATTGTGTAAGGGAGAAAAATTTTAAGTGTTGTGAAGTGGTATGGTAGGAAATGGACTGAGGGTTGGGATATTTATAGAGAGTTTGCGACGGTTTTGATTAAACCGTCGCAATTAGCGACAGTTATTTTTTAAACTGTCGTCGATTTAAAATTAGCGACGCTTTTACAAGAACTGTCGCTTTATTTAGCGACGGTTATATTAAACCGTCGCTAAAAGTAGCGACGGTTTAATATAAATTGTCGCTAAATATAGATCGGCGACGGTTCATTAAAACGGTCGCTAAATGTAGCGACGGTTATACAAAAACGGTTGCTAAAGTTAGCGACCGTTTTTTGAAAACCGTCGCTATATCTACATCGGCGACAGTTTTACTTTACACCGTCGCTAATTTTAGCGACGGGTATACTTAAACCGTCGCAATATTTAAATTAGCGACGGTATCGTATAACCGTCGCTAATTTTAGCGACAGATTTTACTTAGGCCGTCGCAAAATCTAATATTGACAACAAAATTTGTAGAAAAACCAGTTGAAAGACAACGGTTTTTTACAAACCGTTGTCGTAGCTTGAAGAAAAACGCTAATACGACAACAGTTTAAAAACCGTTGTCGTAGTCCAAAAAAAAACGCTCATAGACAACGGTTTTTAAAAACCGTTGTCGTAGGCAAAAAAAAAACGCTCATAGACAACGGTTTTTAAAAACCGTTGTCGTAGATATATCAAAGACAACGGTTTTAAAGAAACTGTTGTCTTTGAACGGATTTTTTTAGGCTACGACAACGGTTTTTGTTAAAACCGTTGTTAAAAGTAAAAGGACAACGGTTTTTGTTAAAACCGTTGTCTTTGATGTGTTGTTAAATACGATTTTTGTTGTAGTGTATTTTTTTAATGGAGAAGAGAATAAGGAACGTGGTAGAGTATGATCTGCGGACTATGACTTATATATATAGATGATGTTGATCACTTTATTTTAGACTTAACTTAATAGACAACCCACAACTCATAATTATTCACATATAAGTCTATATAAATAAAATTGATCAAACATTAATTTCTTATATGAAATTAATAATATTTTAAAATCATGTTTTTATATATTTTTAGACATGAAGTTTTACACGTTTTCGATATTTCAGAACGATATTTCAAAACGATGAAAAATGCAATTTTACCTTGAGTTTTATGTCCTATGCTCCTACCCGTCGCTTAAGTTCTTTGGCATTTGCCTAACCCCTTGAAAGAGATGAAATCACTTCTTACGAATTCGTTGGGGTAAAATTTGTCAAACAAATTCGTAGTGAAAACATCAAGAAAACAAAAGGAGTTGTAGAGAGACTTTAAAGGGTAAGTTTGCTTTTGTTTTCAATATATTTCAAAAGTAATTTTGGATTGTATTTTGTAGAAATATATTAAAAAATATGATATATGTTCCGATGGTTGTTCAATTTCATAGAATTCGTAATAAAATTTATATAGTTGACTAATTAATTTGTAAAGAATGCAACTAGAATCTCATATTCTAAGTACATGAGAACATCATGGACTTATAACATGAAATATATATTCATTTGTAAGAGTATTTTTGGTTAAATACTTTTTTTATAATTATACACAACAAGGAAATTGAATTTTCGCACTGCCGTATCAACATCGTGCTTTTAATGCGCGTTGTCAGTAATGTTATTGACGACGTGCCTATCCGTGCGCGCTGTGGATAAGCTTAAAGTTTATACTAACAACAACGTGCATTCTTCGCACGCTGTTAATAACGCACGAGTTGTACCATTAACGGCGTGCTAACACTGCACGCTGCTAATAACACAATAGTTATACAATTAACGACGTGCACATTAAACGCTGTTACTTGTATTTTCGACCGCGAGCTCATAGCGTCCTGTTAATAGTTTATAGCAAACCCAAATTTCATCTCAATTTCATTTCTCTCAAATTTCATTTCCCCAAAATTTCATTTCTTCTTCCCCGCCATCCACCCATTTCACTCGCTCTTTAGGCCATCTCCAACCCAAAATTCTATTTTAAAGCAATTCTACTTTAAAATAGTGCAATTTCTGCATCAAATATTATATTCATCTCCAACTCATCTACTTCAAATCTTACTCTAAAAAGAATATTCTCAGAATATTCCTTTTTAAAAATATATTTAAATTATTTCTTATTAATTATTAAATATATATTTCTAATTTTATTAATATAATTATAAGTATCGTTTAATATTTATTTAAATTGTTTAATTTCAATTGTTTAATGATTATTTAAATTGTTTTTAATAATTATCGTTTAATATTTATTTAAATTGTTTAATAATTATTAAAAATTTATTTAATTGTTTAATATTATACGAATTGAAACATAAATTATTTAAATTGATAAAATATAATAATACATGACATTGAATTAAAAAAAAACATAGTACAAATACATGACATTAAATTAAAAAATACAATACAAATACAATTTCAAATATTTGAATGACCATATTCATCCCATAAATGATCAATCAAAGCATTTCGTAATGCAAAGTGGGTGTCTATGTCTTTTATTTTTTTATATCAAGCGAAAAATTCTTGAAATCTGATATGTTCATTGACTACAATTTCTACCACTGGAGTCGGTGCTTCTCTCGCATCTTGAATTGGTGCACTAAGATCACGTTCATCTTCGATTATCATATTGTGCATTATAATGCATGCTTTCATTATATCATGCAAATGATTTTTCTTCCAACCACGGGCGGGAGATGCCACAATTGCAAATCGTGATTGAAGAACGCCAAATGCACGCTCCACATCTTTCCTTCATGACTCTTGTTTCATCGCAAAATACTGCTTCTTTGGACCACGCGGATCATGGATAGTCTGCACAATAGTTGACCATTTCGGATAAATACTATCAGATAGATAATATCCAGTATCATATTCTTTGCTTCCAATATTGTAATGAGCTGGAGGAGCAATTCCTTGTGCAAGATTGGAAAATAGACTGGACGACTCTAAAACATTTATATAATTATTGGTTCCGGGCATACCAAAATATGCATGCCATATCCAAAGATCATAATCAGCCACCGCTTCTAAAATGATTGTTGGACAACCACTACGACCTGTATATTGTCCCGCCCAAGCCGTGGGGCAATTTTTCCACCTCCAATGCATACAGTCGAGACTTCCCAACATTCCAGGAAAACCTCGTTTTTTGCCAATATAAAGTAGTCTAGCAACATCATTGGCTGTAGGTGATCTCAAGTACTGCTCAGCAAAAACTTCCACTATAGCTCGACAAAAGCGTTGCATACACTGAATTGCAGTCGATTATCATATTTGGATGTATTCATCAGTAGCATCCGCAGGTAAGACATATGCTAGCATTCTCAATGCAGCAGTTACTTTTTGATTAGTCGACAGCCCGAGCCGTCCCAAACAATCACTTCGTTGTATAAAATAAACAACGTGATTCTGTATACCATCTACTATCCGAAGGAAAAGATTCCGAGACATTCGAAATCGTCTACGGAACACTGCTTCATTATATACTGGATTTTTAGAAAAATAGTCGTTAAACAACTTACGATCAGCAATTTCACGGTCGCGTTGAATGAATATGTGACCTGGAATTGAACCTCCATGTGTGACTTCTTCTTCATGTTGGATGATGTAGGAAGCAACCAAATTTTGTTCTCAAGATATAGTTGTCAGTATTGCATTGCTTCTGTTTTGGAGATTTTCAAAGAATTGAATATCATCTTTATTATCTGACAATGAATATGAGCTAGATGATATTGCATCAAATTGAAAAGTCGGATTCATTTTTGTGATATGAAGAATGCAAGATTTATGTGTTAGTAGGATAATACAATCCACATTATATAATGGTAGATTTGGAACGGTAGATGGATTTGGAACGGTAGGTGCATTTGGAACGGTAGGTGAATTTGGAAGGTTATGTGTATTTAGAACGATAGATAAATTTGGGATGATAGGTGCATTTGAAATAGTATGTGAATTTGGAATGGTAGGTGAATTTGGAAGGTTAGGTGCATTTAGAACGATAGATGAATTTAGAATGGTAGGTGGATTTGGAACGGTAGTTGAATTTGGAATGATAGGTGAATTTGGAACGGTAGGTGAATTTGGAAGGTTATGCGCATTTGGAACGGTAGATGAATTTGGAATGGTAGGTGAATTTGGAACGGTAGGTGAATCGGTAGGTGCATTTGGACCGGTAGGTGCATTTGGACCGGTAGGTGGAATTTCTACTATAAATATACTCCTGATTGTTTGAATGAATTATCAAACATTACAAATCATACTCCAAATAATATAGTTCTTCAAAGAAAATCAATGGACTCCAGTAGCCGAACATCTAACTACTCTATCAAAGAAAATAAGCTATTATGTCATGTTTATCTTGACGTCTCGCAAAATCCTATCATCGGTATAAACCAATCCAAAGATCTATTTTGGAGTCGTATTGAAGAAGTTTTCAATGACAGCAGATCGAATAACATGCAAGAACGCAATAGAAGATCAATGCAATGTCGCAGGCAAGTTATCCTCCGTGCTGTTAGAAAATTATGTGGCTGTGTAAGCATAATTGAAAAGCTGAAGCCGAGTGGCGCATCCGAGGAAGATATTGTAAGTCTTTAGTTTTAAAATATTCTGGATACGCTAACTTTATTTTTATACGGGTTGGATATTTTTGTGCAGTAGAACCGAGCAAAAGATTTAATGATGCAAGATAAAAATTTCAGTCGAGGATTCAAATTTGATCATGTGTGGCCTATCATGAAAGATTTGGAGAAATTTTCGGCCAACGACAGTGCACCGATACCACTATCAAAACAACATGTCACAAATTTGGATTCGCCACAATCAGATAATCAAGAACCGGAATCTCCAATGTCAGGTTCTCAAGGAATAAATTCATTTTCAATTAATTTAAGTAGTGATGAAAATGCATGTGGAACTCCATCTCAGCGACTACTTTGAGTGAAAAAATCCAAAATAAAGAAAAAAAGATAAGAAAATGTATCAGATTTAATTTCTATGATAAAGGAAGGTCATCGTAATCTTATCAATGTACTACAAAAGGGAGCTACCAATATGCAACAAAATTATGATATTAAGCTGTTAATGTTGCAAAATGAACAAAAAAAAGCTAGAAATTTGTCAACAACAAATAGCATTGGCTGCATTTCAAGAGGAGAACAAAATTTTGTACATGGATCTGACCACAATTGGTGATCCAGAAATGCATCAAATGGTTGAAAATGAAAGAGCAAGAATTATGTAGAAAAGAGAGGAAGAACGTCGTCAACGTGAAGGCAACACATTTGGAAATTTTTTTGGGTGATTTTGGAGGATCTGGATCAGGATCAGGATCAGGATCAGGACCTGATTTTCCAGATTATTGATAATTTAGTTTGTTTCTCTTTTATTATCCTTGCACTTAAATTAAATGTAATTGATTTCGTTTTTTATTTTAATCGTGTGTTTGAATGTTTAAACATTATTCAATAAATTTGTGTATTCGATTATGTTATTTACAATAATGATTTACATTAACTTTTCAATTTTTAATTAATATGTTAATCAAATAAATTTCCATTAATAATACTAACAAAATAATTTTTTATTTAATATATTAATTAAATTCTTTAAATCATTTAAAATATATTAAAGAATTCATATATTATTATATATATTATTTATTAAATTAATCATAATTTAAAAATAATAAAAATGTAAATAAAAAATTCAAAAAAAAAAAATACAACACCCTGTGTCAAATTTTGACGCAGGGTGCCTTCTGCGTCAAATTTGACGCAGGAAGCGCTGGGCGCTATTTTGGATTCCAAAATAGTGCCCCGGTTGGAGGGCATAGGACATCAAAATAGCGTGAAATGTTATTTTCAAGTCCCGGTTGGAGATGTCGTTAGGCCATCTCCAACCCAAAATTCTATTTCAAAGCAACTCTATTTTAAAATAGTGTAATTTCTGCACCAAATATTATACTCATCTACTTCAAATCTTACTCTAAAAAGAATATTCTCAGAATATTTCTTTTTAAAAATATATTTAAATTATTTCTTATTAATTATTAAATATATATTTCTAATTTTATTAATATAATTATAAGTATCGTTTAATATTTATTTAAATTGTTTAATTTAAATTGTTTAATGATTATTTAAATTGTTTAATAATTATTGTTTAATATTTATTTAAATTTTTTAATAATTATTAAAAATTTATTTAATTGTTTAATATTATACGAATTGAAACATAAATTATTTAAATGGATAAAATATAATAATACATGACTTTGAATTAAAAAAACATAATACAAATACATGACATTAAATTAAAAAATACATTACAAATACAATTTCAAATATTTGAATGATCATATTCATCCTATAAATGATCAATCAAAGCATTTCGTAATGCAAAGTGGGCGTCTTTGTCTTTTATTTTTTTATATCGAGCGAGAATTTCTTGAAATCTCATATGTTCATTGACAACAATTTCTACCACTGGAGTCGGTGCTTCCCTCGCATCTTGAATTGGTGCACTAAGATCACGTTCATCTTCGTTGTGCATTATAATGCATGCTTTCAATTATATCATGCAAATGACTTTTCTTCCAACCACGGGCGGGAGATGTCACATTTGCAAATCGTGATTGAAGAACGCTAAATGCACGCTCCACATCTTTCCTGCATGACTCTTGTTTCATCGCAAAATACTGCTTCTTTGGACCACGCGGATCATGGATAGTCTGCACAATAGTTGACCATTTCGGATAAATACTATCAGCTAGATAATATCCAGTATCATATTCTTTGCTTCCAATATTGTAATGAGCTGGAGGAGCAATTCCTTGTGCAAGATTGGAAAATAGACTGGACGATTCTAAAACATTTATATCATTATTGGTTCCGGGCATACCAAAATATGCATGCCATATCCAAAGATCATAATCAGCCACCGCTTCTAAAATGATTGTTGGAGAACCACTACGACCTGCATATTGTCCCGCCCAAGCCGTGGGGCAATTTTTCCACCTCCAATGCATACAGTCGAGACCTCCCAACATTCCAGGAAAACCTCGTTGTTTGCCAATATAGAGTAGTCTAGCAACATCATTGGCCGTAGGTGATCTCAAGTACTACTCAGCAAAAACTTCCACTATAGCTCGACAAAAGCGTTGCATACACTGAATTGCAGTCGATTCTCCTATTTGGATGTATTCATCAGTAGCATCTGCAGGTAAGGCATATGCTAGCATTCTCAATGCAGCAGTTGCTTTTTGATTAGTCGACAGCCCGAGCCGTCCCAAACTATCACTTCGTTGTATGAAATAAACATCGTGATTCTGTATAACATCTACTATCCGAATGAAAAGATTCCGAGACATTCGAAATCGTCTACGGAACATTGCTTCATTATATACTGGATTTTCAGCAAAATAGTCGTTAAACAACTTACGATCAGCAATTTCACGGTCGCGTCGAATGAATATGTGACCCGGAATTGAACCTCCATGTGTGACTTCTTTTTCTTGTTGGATGATGTAGGAAGCAACCAAATTTTGTTCTCAAGATATAGTTGTCAGTATTGCATTGCTTCTGTTTTGGAGATTTTCAAAGAATTGAATATCATCTTTATTATCTGACAATGAATATGAGCTAGATGATATTGCCTCAAATTGAAAAGTCGGATTCATTTTTGTGATATGAAGAATGCAAGATTTATGTGTTAGTAGGATAATACAATCCACATTATATAATGTTAGATTTGGAATGATAGGTGCATTTGGAACGGTAGATGGATTTGGAACGGTAGGTGAATTTGGAAGGTTATGTGTATCTGGAACGGTAGATGAATTTGGGATGATAGGTTCATTTGGAACAGTATGTGAATTTGGAATGGTAGGTGAATTTGGAAGGTTAGGTGCATTTGGAACGGTAGATGAATTTAGAATGGTAGGTGAATTTGGAACGATAGTTGGATTTGGAAAGGTAGGTGGATTTTGAACGGTAGTTGAATTTGGAATGATAGGTGAATTTGGAACGTTAGGTGAATTTGGAAGGTTATGTGCATTTGGAATGATAGGTGAATTTGGAATGGTAGGTGAATTTGGAACGGTAGGTGCATTTGAAATGGTAGGTGGAATTTCTACTATAAATATACTCCTGATTGTTTAAATGAATTATCAAACATTACAAATCATACTCCAAATAATATAGGTCTTCAAAGAAAATCGATGGACTCCAGTAGCCGAACATCTAACTACTCTATCGAAGAAGATAAGCTATTATGTCCTGTTTATCTTGACGTCTCGCAAAATCCTATCATCGGTATAAACCAATCCAAAGATCGATTTTGGAGTCGTATTGAAGAAGTTTTCCATGACAGCAGATCGAATCACATGCAAGAACGCAATAGAAGATCAATGCGATGTCGCATGCAAGTTATCCTCCGTACTGTTAGAAAATTATGTGGCTGTGTAAGCCTTATTGAAAAGCTGAAGTCGAGTGGCGCATCTGAGGAAGATATTGTAAGTCTTTAGTTTTAAAATATTCTGGATACGCTGACTTTATTTTTATACGGGTTGGATATTTTTGTGCAGTTGAACCGAGCAAAAGATTTAATGATGCAAGATAAAAATTTCAGTCGAGGATTCAAATTTGATCATGTGTGGCCTATCATGAAAGATTTGGAGAAATTTTCGGCCAACGACAGTGCACCGATACCACTATCAAAACAACATGTCACAAATTTGGATTCGTCACAATCAGATACTCAAGAACCGGAATCTCCAATGTCAGGTTCTCAAGGAATAAATTCATTTTCAATTAATTTAAGTAGTGATGAAAATGCATGTGGAACTCCAACTCAGCGACCACTTGGAGTGAAAAAATCCAAATTAAAGAAAAAAGGAGAAGAAAATGTATCAGATTTAATTTCTACGATGAAGGAAGGTCATCGGGATCTTATCAATGTACTACAAAAGGGAGCTACCGATATGCAACAAAATTATGATATTAAGCTGGTAATGTTGCAAAATAAACAAAAAAAGCTAGAAATTTGTCAACAACAAATAGCATTGGCTGCATTTCAAGAGGAGAATAAAATTTTATACATGGATCTGACCACAATTGGTGATCCAGAAATGCGTCAAATGGTTCAAAATGAAAGAGCAAGAATTATGTAGAAAAGAGAGGAAGAACGTCGTCAACGTGAAGGCAACACATTTGGAAAATTTTTTTTGGTGATTTTGGAGGATTTGGATCTGGATCAGGACCTAATTTTCCAGATTATTGATAATTTAGTTTGATTCTCTTTTATTATCCTTGCACTTAAATTAAATGTATTTGATTTCGTTTTTTTATTTTAATCGTGTGTTTGAATGTTTAAATATTATTCAATAAATTTGTGTATTCGATTATGTTATTTACAGTAATGATTTACATTAGCCTTTTAATTTATAGATTAATATGTTAATCAAATAAATTTCAATTATTAATACTAACAAAATAATTTTTTATTTAATATATTAATTAAATGGTTTAAATCATTTAAAATATATTAAAGAATTCATATATTATTAAATATATTATTTATTAAATTAATCATAATATATTAATTAAATTGCTTTAAATCATTTAAAATATATTCAAGAATTCATATATTATTTATTAAATTAATCATAATTTAAAAACAATAAAAAAGTAAATAAAAAATTCTAAAAAAAAAAAAGACAACACCCTGCGTCAAATTTTGACGCAGGAGGCGCTGGGCGCTATTTTGGACCGGTTGGAGGGCATAGGACAGCAAAATAGCGTGAAATGCTATTTTCAAGTCCCGGTTGGAGATGCCCTTACAGACGTATTCTTCTTCTTTACGGGACGAAATGAAATTGCAATCTGGACAAAAATCCTCTCATCTGAACAAAAAGAAATTGCAACCGATGTGTATGTAAAGATTTGAGGGCTTGCACTGTTGTTCTTCTTCTTCTTCTTCTTCTTCTTCACGGTAAGTATTATTATTCTTTACAATTTCTCGATTTTTGATTGTCTACGTAAAGTTTTTAGGCTTTCACTCAACATATCTGTGGGAGGGATTAATGGGATTTAATTAGGAGTCACAAAATAGAAACGAGAGTGAGGCTTTTACAGAGAGATTCAAGATTTAGTAAATTGGTAATCTTGTATTTTAATTTGTTGTCTCAAGAAATCGACGCAGCCCAGATGCATTTTACTTTGTTTACTTGTCTTATAAATGGGAAAAAAAGTTTATTAGTTATCAGTTAAATATATATATGAGTATACATGTTATAAAGAAACTTTTCGTGTAATCCATATATATATGTCAGTAAACATCTAAAGAATGTGGTAGAAAATGCTATATCAAAAGATTTTTTGGACGACATACATGTGAATTTCTCCTTTCTGTGGCAGCAACCAAACATTGAGTAACCCTTAGCCTCTAGAATCTAAAGTATATCCATTCTCATGTCTTATATAGTACTTCGCAAGAACTTCAAGTTTTATCCCCTAATGATTCCCTATTAAAACCAATAAGGTATAAAATCTTACACGTTTTTACCTGGAAAGCAATAGCTTCGTTGGAACTCATCGTTGCATGAAAGACTACATAGTGCAGATCTGTCAAAGTACAAACTCTTTAATTTAATGGGTACAGCAGAATCTTTAGATGAAAACAGCGTGTTATCAGTGGAACGGAACGGATCGACGAAACGACACGGTAAAAAAAAAGGAATACTGGAGAGGTCATTAAAAATTATATGATCTATTTAAAATTTAATTAAATAAAACGATTTTTGACTTTTTTAAATCAAGGAAAGGGAGTTGTATGGGATAAAAAATAAATCCATTTGGTTTCAGACTACCAAAAAAGTTGGGTCGAGCACGACCCACTATTCAGACCTGGGTTGAGCTCGACCCAGGTGGGTTGATGTAAGGCCCGAGATTATATCATTTTAATCCGAGATTATTTAATTCAAGAATGTTGGAATGATGAATTAGATTCCACGGTTTTTGTAATTGATTAGGATTGAAATTGAATTAAAAGATTGAGCGGGGGCCGATGTGCAAATAGTGAAAAGTTGAGGGACTAAAGTGCAAATATGGCAATTTGAGTGAACACATGTCACATGCAATTTGATATAACTTTTGTCAATTCCTTAGCACCTTCAGTGAGAACCGAGTGCATTCTCTGGAAAATTTTCAAAGCTTCTTCATCCCGTAGAATTTTAATTATTCCAAATCCGTATATCAGAATTTTAATCCGAACACGGTACCGGATTCCTCTCCTCGACAGCTACTACTGGACGTAAGTTTTATTGAGTTCTGTTATCATTTGAAATTATGATATTGGGAGAATTGTTATTTGATCATTATTATATGTTCTAGGAATACTAGACACCGTAGAATCGAAGTCAGATCAGAAAACGGATTGCTTATGGAATTATTATGATTTTCTGATTATATTGATTGAGAATTGAATAGATTTGAGTTATGGATTGGTTACAAAATGTAATGGATATGGGTTCTGATTTGTAATTGATATCTGGTGATATTGTATTGACGGGGATATCGAGATTGTGCCGTTATGCCGTTGAGTTGAATTAATTCAGATTAATCAGATTCAGTGTTGATTTGAGAATGAAATATTGATATTATGATTCTTGATTTATCGTTTCAGATTTACAGAGACAGTTTTGAGTTCAGAACTAATATTGTTTCAGACCGAACCTACGAACGAAAGGTATAAGTCAATGTGGATTGGGAGATCGACTCAAGTAGGATCTACTTGAGTTTCCTTAAATCACATACCTATTTTGATGTTTTATTATTGTGTTTATTGATTTGATTAAAATGCCTGTTCTATGGATTTATAGGAGCATGCATTAGATGAGTAATCTTGTGACAGAAGTACCTGATAGTGACGGGATCGCCACGGGCACATTGCACGATGTCACAAGATAGTGTATTGGCGATAGGGCCACAGTCTGTGACGGATAGGTCAGGATACTGGATGTATGGTTATATCGACGTGGATAGAATTGGAGTTCTTCTATTCCTGTTGGTCGATATAGGAATACCAACATCTGGAAACCGGGATCCCTAAACTAGGATTGCATCTAGTCTGAGTCGTGGAGTCACGAGCATTGTCGACAGTTTGATATGGATTATGTTTCAGATTTTGATACATATTGCTGTTATCTGTCCATGCTTTTATGTTTATCATATGATTACATGTTTCGTTGATTTATACTGGGTTTATATTCTCACCGGAATTATCCGGCTGTTGTCGTGTTTTTATGTGTGCATGACAACATGTGGGGCAGGTGCAGGGTCCAGGAGATGAGGAGAGATCGTGATTAGAGTGGAGACTACGGACTTTGATGTATATAGGGTTTTGACACTTGACATTAGTTGTTGAACCTTAGTTTGAGATGTTTGTATGTTGTATCAGACTTATACTTTCATACTGATACGTATATTAGTTTGATTTCACTACGTTCCGTATTTAAAAGAAAAAATTTTATGACCCTAATTACTTGATTAGTATATTGATCCTAATGATGATTAAGAATTGATTAGCGTCCGGATCCCCACAACAGGTGGTATCAGAGCGATAGATCCTTTAGATTGCGATCGGAGCTAGTGAGCGGGGTAGAATCTGTTTTCTTTCCTGTTTTTGATTGCTAGCATGATTCCTTGCCTTAATACATGTTTACCTGAATTATCTGATTTTGATATGGTGATATGTATTCTTGAAATGGATCAGAACCGATTCTTGATCAGAGGTAAGATGATCAGAAAGGGACTGAGACATATTTATTATGTGATTGCTAACCCTTTTCATATTCAGATATGCCTCCGAGAAGAGTACCGGAACAGGGTTGCACCTCAAATCCTCCAATGGACGTTACAGCTACTCCAATGGAGACATTATTGAAGAGATTTCAGTCTTTTCATCCGCCGACTCTGAGGGGCACTGAGACAGTGGATTGTGAGAGTTGGTTGGACGATATAGAGATGATGTTCGAGTCCTTGGAATATACTGATGAGAGGAGAGTGAAACTGATCGGACACCAGTTACATGATGTGGCAAAGAACTGGTGGATCACGACGAAGAGGGCATTGGAACACCGAGGTACAGCTATTACCTGGAATGTGTTTAGAACTGAATTTTATCAGAGGTTCTTTCCAGTGTCGTACAGGAAAGACAAGGGAGCGGAATTTCCAATTTGAGACAGGGCCAGCTGAATATTGAGGAATATGTGGCCAAATTCTCTTCACTGTTGCGGTTTGCTCCCCACGTAGCTGAACATGATGAGACCGTTGCGGACCAGTTTATAAATGGCCTGAATCCTAAAATCTTTACCTTGGTGAATACCGGGAGACCGAATAACTTTACTGATGCTTTGAACCGAGCTAAGGGAGCCGAAGCTGGTCTGATGAGACAGAGAGGAGCTTCGTTTCTGCCTCCAGCACTGGGACCACAGCAACCACCTCCACGGTTTGAGAGTGGCAGCGGCAGTGGTAGTGGAAAGAAAGAATTCTTGAAAGCGAAGGGGAAACAGTTCAAGAAAGCTGGAAGCAGTTCGTCCAGTTCGAGTGGCTCGAGACAGACCGGTCAGGGCCAGAGTTATACAGGACCATATTGCAGCACTTGTGGAGGGAAGCATTCCACTGAGCAGTGACGAGGAGTGTTTGGCGGCTGTCGTATTTGTAGACAGCAGGGACATTTTGCCCGAGTATGTCCACAGCGGGGTGCCCAAGGATCCCACGCAGCTGAGTCATCTGGATCAGTAGCTCAGACAGGTAGACGACAACTATCTGCAGTCCACTCCTTTCAGCCAGCTCCAGCTCAGTCACAGTAGAGGCCAGGAGGAAGCCAGACAGTGAGCCAGCCTCCTAGACAGCAGGCCCGAGTTTTTGCTTTGACCAAGCAGCAGGCACATGATGCACCTGATGACGTTGTTGCAGGTAACTGTTTTATTTCTGGT
This sequence comes from Primulina huaijiensis, assembly GCF_012295235.1. Lineage (NCBI taxonomy): Eukaryota > Viridiplantae > Streptophyta > Magnoliopsida > Lamiales > Gesneriaceae > Primulina > Primulina huaijiensis. The sequence goes on along the minus strand of NC_133323.1, from coordinate 10,579,960 downwards.
TATCCTGCATATGTATTGATTGATACCGGTGCATCACATACATTTATGTCTGAGAGGTTTGCATTGAGTCATGCATTACCTATTGAGTCATTGTCTGCGGTAGTGCCTGTCTCTTCTCCGTTAGGGACAAGTTTGATATCAGTGAATTCTGTGAAACATTGTATGCTAGAGTATGACAGACATGAGATTGAGTTAGACTGTATTGTACTTGGGATATCTGATTTTGATTATATTATCGGTATTGATATGTTAACCAAGTACAGAGCTACGGTTGATTGTTTTTAATAGATAGTGAGATTCAGACCTGAAATGGCTGAGAGGTGGAAATTTTATGGTAAGGGTTCTCGAGCCAGAATTCCTTTAATATCTGCGATGAATATGACTCGATTATTGCAGAAAGGAGCGGATGGATTCCTGGTTTATTCAGTTGATTTACTGAAATCGAGCCCATCATTGGCGGACTTGCTAGTGGTGTGTGAATTTGTTGATGTTTTCCCCGACGAGATTCCGGGATTGCCTCCGATGCGAGAGATCGATTTCAGCATTGAGTTGGTACGAGGTACAGTTCCGATTTCTAGAGCTCCGTACCGAATGGCGCCGATAGAATTGAAAGAGTTGAAAGAACAATTGGAGGACTTACTGGCCAAGGGATATATCAGACCGAGTGTATCTCCTTGGGGTGCTCCAGTGTTATTTGTACGAAAGAAAGACGGTTCAATGAGGCTTTGCATTGATTACCGGCAATTGAATAAAGCAACGGTAAAGAATAAATACCTTTGCCTCGCATAGATGACTTGTTTGATCAGTTGCAGGGATCATCTGTCTATTCCAAGATCGATCTGAGATCTGGATACCATCAGCTGAGAGTCAAGGATTCTGATATCTCGAAAACAGCATTCAGAACCAGATATGGACATTACGAGTTTATTGTCATGCCTTTCGGTCTTACGAATGCCCTAGTTGTTTTTATGGGATTAATGAACCGTGTGTTTCAAAGGTATTTGGATGATTTTGTTATCATCTTTGATACTCACGGGAAATTTGGGGTCCGATCCCGGCGAGGATCACTAATCCAGACGCAGGTTTGAAATTGTCCTGAGCCTGAAATCACAAATAAGACCGTTAGAAGGGGGCCAGGAGGGTGTCCTGGAGTAGCCCCTCCGACGCTCAAGTCAGAGACTGAGGATATATGGGGGAGCAGCTAAGGGTGCTGCTGAAAACAATATAGTGAATAATGAACCGTACCCTCAAACCTGATATTTATAGGAGAATACCTGGGCTTCTCATGGGCCCTTCACCTGTGGGCCTTGAATATGGGCCGGATCTTGATGGGCTCATCCCTAGGGTATCACCAGTCTCCTCCTCTCGAGTCGAACTGAATCGTAGGTTCAAAGTTCGATTAATTGTGCTGTCCTTGGTTTATCGGCGATGAGGACGTACCATCCCAGAAAAATTAATTTCGTTAGTCGTTGACGAACGATGTTACCACTGCGAAAATTACGGGGATCGACCTGCCCGGTCAGGTCGTGGGGGTTTGGTGGCAACGCCCCCAAAAGCTCTTCAGAAACAAGCACTCGCAAGGGTGAGGACGTGCATTTTCTTTTTGCCGTTCGTCAGTCTCCAAAGATTTGGAAACAAATTAAATCATATCGCAATCTTGTTCTGAAGGGAAAGATATCGAATCAAATCGCAATCTTGTTCTGAAAGGAAAGATTGGGTCTCGGCTCTCCCTATAAATAGTAGACATCTCCTTATTTCAATTTCACTTCTCCCCTACACAAATTCCTCTACGATCCACGACGCAATTCCCCTTCGTTCACACATCATCCCACCCACAACCATCCACTGCCTCGCCGAGCGCTGCCTGCGCCCCACCGTACACGCACGTCCCAGCCCCTCGTCGCGCGCTCCTCTCTCGCCGCCTGCCGTACGCTCGCCCCTCGCCCAGCTGCACAGCCGCGTTCGCCCATACACCTGCCCAGCTCGCCCCGACGCCCTAGCGCATCGCCTCGCCTCAGCACGCCTGCTCGCCCTCGCCAGCCCGCCGAGCGCGCCTCGCCCCAGCGCGCCTGTCCTCACGCTCACCCGGCACGCCAGCTCGCCGAGCGTGCCTCGCCCCCAGCGCGTCTGCACGCCCTCGCCGAGTTCGCCGAGCGCGCCTCTCCTCACGCTCGTCCGGCACGCCAGCTCACCCGCCCGCCTCACGCTCGCCCAGCATGCCAGCCCGTCGAGCGCGCCTCGCCCCAGCGCGCCTGTCCTCACGCTCGCCCGGCACGCCAGCTCGCCGAGCGTGCCTCGCCCCCAGCGCACCTGCGTGTCGCCTCGTCCAGCCAGCGCCTCGCCCCAGCGCACCTGCTCGCCCTCGCCAACCCGCCGAGCGCGCGCCTCGTCCAGCCAGCGCCTCGCCCCAGCGCGCCTGCTCGCCCTCGCCAACCCGCCGAGCGCGCCTCGCCCCAGCGCGCCTGTCCTCACGCTCGCCCGGCATGTCAGCTCGCCGATCGTGCCTCGCCCCCAGCGCACCTGCGCGCCCCGCCTAGCCACCCTTCGCACCACCCGACAGCGTACGCTCGCCCGGTGCGTCCTCCCCCGCACGAGCGTGCACCCGACTTGTGCTCGTCACCGACTCCTCCTTGCGGCTTTTTGAGTATTCTTACTCGTCTCTTCCGGGTCAGTTCTCTCCTTTTGCCGTTTGATTATCCATAAAACTTATGTCTTCTTCCGATTCCGAGTCTGGTTCCTCGAGTGATTCCGAGAGGTCTAGCGGGTCTAGCGAGTCTAGCCAGAGTAGGACTTCCCTAGCTGATCCTGAATTTACCCTTGACTCTCATGAGGAGGAAGTCACCACTCATAATCGTCCTGGTAAGGAAGTCCGTCACGTGAACCAACAAATGAACATGTCTGAAGCAGATAACTTATGGTACGGTCATTTGTCATCCCATATTCCTCCCACTAGCGAGTCGAAACTTAGGACTTTGTGGCACATTCCATCCTCTCACCAAATCATCATACCTAGCCCAGAGGACCGACCCTATCTAGCCCCTAAGGGCTATTATACCTTTTTTCAGCATCACTTTGATGCCGGTCTTCGCTTTCCCTTGTGCGATTTCCTTCAAGAATTGAGCAAGTACTATCAGGTGCATTTAGGTTTACTCACTCCCAACGCTCTCCGCTTGATAAACTGTTTCGTTGTGTTATTCCGGGCCCTAAACCTCCCTTTGAATTGCACCACCTTCTCCTACTTCTTAGTTCTGTCTCGATCAAAAGAAGGACCTTTCTATGTGACCTCCCGGTCTAGTCACAAACTCTTCGATGGGGCCCCCAGTCACGTGAAGGACTGGAAAAAATATTTCTTTTTTGTTCAGCCCCCTAAGGAATTGACCTGCTTCACGGATTGGTATCCTTCTTTCACCAAACCCAAATTTTCCAAGGGTTATAAAAAAGATGAGGAGTATCTGCAGATAATGAGTGTATTAGGAGATCGATGCTTTAGTATTCCCCAACTCTTGTCTGAAGATCTCATATGTCACGCCGGGTTGAGTCCCGTGAAAATTAAGCTGAAGGAGAGTGCCGGTAGATATTCTCGCCTCTTAACCATTTTTATCTTTCTTTTGTTTATTGCGTTCTTTGATAATATTCTCATTCAGTTTTCTGTTTTTACTTGCAGGTGTTAGAGTCATGAATGCTGCATTGCTTCGCGAGGTTGCGAAAAAGAAGGCTGGGAGTTCATCATCCGTTCCCCAGAAGTCAGTCGTTCCAGCAGCCACGATGGCCACGAAAGGAGACTGTCATGTTGCTGAGAAGAAGAAAACAAGCTCTTGCTCTACTACTGTGAAGATGCCTGCTGGCTCCCCTACAGCCGTGAAGAAGAAGGCATGCACGTCCTCCGCCGCTCCGAAGCGAGCATCCGCTCCGCCTCCTCGAGCCAAGTCGCCACCTCCGTCTGGTAAGAAGAAGGCACCCACTGATCCTAGCCCGTCGGTCTCACAGCATGGTAAACGTAAGATTTCTGATATCTCAGTTGTATCTGTCTCTTCTCCAGAAGGGTCCGAGTCAGACGAGGGGCCTCCCCCTGAATCGGCGGTGCATCCTCTATACACCCCGGACACGGCCATCGTGGGGCGGGGTCCTACTCATCTGGCTCATAAGATAATGTATCAGCTTCCTTCCGGCGCAGACTCAGCGTTCATGAGTTCACTGGGGTGGTCTGAACTCACTCGCCGGACATGTAGCAGTATCACTGAGGTATATTTCTCCTTCCAGTCATTAGATTAATATCCAATATATGTTTGATCTTCTTGTCGTCTTTTCACTCTTATCTATCTTATTCAGGGCATGATGTACGCCGGGGAGCTGGTGGAGCGCGCCAATGATATCAGGTCCATCGCCTGCCAAGACTTACGCGAGGGTAAGGCTCTCCGCGAACAGCTCCAGGCTACTATTGACGAGATGAAAGTGACACACGCTAAGGAGCTTTCGGAGTCCCAAGCTCGAGGCGACGAGCTTCAGAAGGAGAAACAGGAATTTCTGAAAGAGAAACAGGAGTTTCAGCGACTTACAGATGATCACGTAAAGGAGAACCAGAGGCTGAAGGAAGAGTTAAAGAATGCTCTAGCTGAAGCATCACAAATCCGTAGGGACCTCAAGGATGCCAAGGCGCAACACGCTTCCGAAGCCTCTTCATTCAAGGAAGAATTCCTCAAGTCAGAGGAGTTCAATGAGATTTGCGCCCCTAAAGCTTTTCACTACTTGGAGGTAGGTTTCGAGGGTGCGGTCGACCTCTTCAAGGCCCAGGGATATCCTCCGCCAGGCGCACCTACTGACTTCATCGACATTGAGGGTTTCATAGCGAGTCTCCCCCCGATTCTTAGACCGAGCTCCTTTACTTATGTCATTTTTTATTTACGCAAACATTGTATGCCTTCGGGCCATATTCTGTTATTTTCTGCACTGCTTTACTTTCCGTAGTACTATGCAACATTTGCGATGTTTACATTTGGTTATTTCCTTTTGTGCACTTTTGGCATGTACGAACTCGCTTTATGCAACATTGAGTATTTTGCATTTGCATTCACTGCTTCTTCCGAATTTATCTTCGATGCTTTCAAATCACTAACGTGAATAAAATCGGCATAGTGCGAACTCCTCTGCTAGGCGATGTCTTAGTATGAAAATAAAAATTCAACGCCCTCGCTTTCTAACTCCTCTGCTAGGCGATGCCTTAGCAGGAAAAGAGAAATTCAACACCTCCACCCTCTAACCCCTCTGCTAGGAGATACCTTAGCAGGAAAATAAAAATTCAATACCCTCACCATCTAACTCCTCTGCTAGGTGATACCTTAGCAGGAAAAGAGAAATTCAACACACACACCTTCTAACTCCCCTGCTAGGCGATGCCTTAGTAGGAAAAGAGAAATTCAACCCCTCCACCCTCTACCTCCTCTGCTAGGTGATACCTTAGCAACAAAATAAAACGTTCACACCCCCCCCTTCTAACACCTCTGCTATGCGATGCCTTAGCAGGAAAAGAGAAATTCAACACCCCCACCCTCTAACCCCTCTGCTAGGAGATACCTTAGCAGGAAAATAAAAATTTCACACCCCCACCTTCTACCTCCTCTGCTAGGCGATGCCTTAGTAGGAAAATTAAATTTTTCTCCTGCACTCTGCTTCTCTACTAGGCGATGCCTTAGTAGGAAAATGAAGTTTTTCTCCTGCCCTCTACTCCTGGAAAATTTAATTTTTCTCCTGCACTCTGCTCCTCTACTAGGCGATGCCTTAGTAGGAAAATTTAATTTTTCTCCGGCACTCTGCTCCTCTACTAGGCGATGCCTTAGAAGGAAAATTTAATTTTTCTCCGGCACGCTGCTCCTCTACTAGGCGATGCCTTAGTAGTAAAATTTAATTTTTCTCATGCCCTCTGCTCCTAGAAAATTTAATTTTTCTCCTGTACTCTACTCCTCTACTAGGCGATACCTTAGTAGGAAAATTTAATTTTTCTCATGCCCTCTGCTCCTCTACTAGGCGATGCCTTAGTAGGAAAATTTAATTTTTCTCATGCACTCTACTCCTCTACTAGGCGATGCCTTAGTAGGAAAATTTAATTTTTCTCCTGCACGCTGCTCCACTACTAGGCGATGCCTTAGTAGGAAAATTTAATTTTTCTCCTGCACTCTGCTCCTCTACTAGGCGATGCCTTAGTAGGAAAATAAAATTATTCTCCTGTCCTCTGCTCATCTACTAGGCGATGCCTTAGTAGGAAAATTTAATTTTTCTCATGCACTCTACTTCTCTACTAGGCGATGCCTTAGTAGGAAAATTTAGTTTTTCTCCTGCACGCTGCTCCACTACTAGGCGATGCCTTAGTAGGAAAATTAAATTTTTCTCCTGCACGCTACTCCTCTACTAGGCGATGCCTTAGTAGGAAAATAAAATTTTTCTCCTGCACGCTTCTCCTCTACTAGGCGATGCCTTAGTAGGAAAAGAGAAATTTTTCTCCTCCACGCTTCTCCTTTACTAGGCGATGCCTTAGTAGGAAAATTTAACTTTTCTCCTGCCCCAACTCTGCTCCTCTACTAGGCGATGCCTTAGTAGGAAAATTTAATTTTTCTCACCCTCACAATGCATCAACTTTCATGAATTGAAAAGAAGAACTTGATTTTATTGAATTCCTATGGATTACATAGGAAAATTCAGAAAATAAAATACATGAACGATAGAATCAAGAATAATACTTCCTAAGGTGATAAGCATTCCAAGGCCTCTTCCAAGCCTTGCCTTGTGCATTCTCCAAGTAATAGGCTCCAGAGCTCAGCCTCTCTATCACTTTGAAGGGACCCTCCCACTTTGGGTCCAACTTTCCTCTCTGCTCTTCTGGCACCTTCCTCAGGACCAAGTCACCTACCTGGAAGTTTCTCTGAACGACCCTCCGATTATAAGACTGTGCAATACGGTTCTTATAAGCTTCCATGTGAATGCTGGCAGCCTCTCTCTTTTCTTCCAGAAGATCAAGGTCAGTGGCGCGTCTCGCATCATTGTCTTCGTCATAAAACATTATTCTTGCTGATTCCAACCCAATCTCAGCTGGGAGCACTGCCTCATTACCATAGACCAAACTGAAAGGAGTTTCTTTGGTTCCTTCTCTTGGGGTGGTTCGGTATGCCCATAAGACACTTGGTAGCTCATCAACCCAATTTCCCTTAGCATTGCCAAGTCGAACTTTCAGACCCTGCACCAGCGTCCGATTAGTCACCTCCACCTGCCCATTACTCTGCGGGTAAGCTACAGATGTAAAGACTTGTTGGATCTTCATCTCTTTACACCAAGCTTGGATCTTAGCCCCTTGGAACTGTCTCCCATTATCAGATATCAATCTTCTAGGCACCCCATATCTGCACACTATATTCTTCCATAAGAATTTCAGAACGTCACTCTCAGTGATTCTTGCCAACGGCTCTGCTTCCACCCATTTCGAGAAATAGTCAACTGCCACCAATAAGAACTTTTTCTGAGCAGGAGCTATAGGAAAAGGCCCCACAATATCCATTCCCCACTGGTCAAAAGGACAAGCAGCCGTGATAGCCTTCATCATCGCGGTCGGCCGGTGATGCAACCGGGCATGACGTTGACAACTATCACAAGACATCACTATCTCTTGAGCATCATGCAGCACTGAGGGCCAAGAATAACCGGCTAGCAACACCTTCCTTGCCAACGCATAAGCCCCCAAGTGATTTCTACAGCACCCCTCATGAACTTCTTGGAGTACGTAATCAGCCTCTTGATAACTCAAGCATCGAAGAAGCGGCCCTACGAAAGACGTTCTATACAACACTTCTCCGATCATCACATAACGCGAACATTTTGTCTTCAACTTACGAGCTTCGCGAGGGTTATCAGGAAGCTTTCCCTCTTTCAGGTAATCAATTATGCCAGTCCTCCAATCCTCCTCCCCCTTTTCAAATGCGGGTGAACTCGTGTGAGGTGTGAGTTCAACTTGGAATACCACATCTCTAGTCTTCCAACTTCCCAGTGTTCCAGCCATTTTGGCTAGAGTGTCCGCCTTTTCATTTTCTTTCCTGGGAATCTGTTCAAATGTAATCTCTGCATATTTTTCTCTGACTCTGTCCACTTCTTGAGCATACTCAATAAGTTTTTCATCTTTCACATCATAAATTCCCTTCATCTGTTGTGCTACCAGCTGTGAGTCAGAAAAAATAAGTACCCGGGTAGCTCCCACGTTTCTGGCTGCTCGAAGTCCTGCCAATACAGCTTCATACTCTGCCTCATTGTTGGATGCTCGAAAGTCCAACCTTACCGCTAACTTCACCTCCTCCCCAGCCGGTGAAATCAGTACCATTCCCACCCCACTTCCCTCCTTCGAAGATGAACCATCCACGTATACTTTCCAAGGGTCCTCATTTTCTTGATGCACGGTCTCAGCCAGAAAATCGGCTAAGGCTTGTGCTTTAATAGCTGTTCTCGGCTCATACTGGATGTCATACTCTCCCAGTTCAGTAGTCCACTTGACCAAATGACCAGACATATCTGAATGAGTTAAGATCTTCCCCAATGGACTGTTGGTGAGTACCACAATTGGATGAGATAGGAAATATGGCCTCAAACGTCTTGCTGTCATCACCAAAGCCAAAGCCAATTTTTCCAACCCTGAGTATCTGATCTCTGCCCCTTTGAGTTCATGCGAAACATAGTAAACCGGCTGTTGAACGGATCCATCTAGCTTGACAAGGACCGAACTCACAGCTCCTTCAGTGGCAGATAAATATACCTACAAAGGCTCACCAGCTGCCGGCTTGGCCAGGACAGGAAGCTCGGCAAGATATTCCTTCAATTCTGTGAAAGCCTTCTCGCAATCCGGACCCCATTCAAATTTTTTCGCCTTCCGCAAAGTCCGGAAGAACGGTAAGCTTCTGTGAGCAGACCTCGAGATAAACCTCGCCAACGCTGCGATCCTCCCCGTCAACGTCTGCACATCATTCGGTCCTCGGGGAGAAACCATGTCTTGGATAGCTCGAACCTTCTCGGGGTTAGCCTGAATCCCTCTCTCTGTCACCATATAACCCAAAAACTTTCCACTCCTCACCCCGAAGATACACTTTTGAGGATTCAGCTTCAGCCCGTAGGATCTGAGGGTGGCAAAGGTTTCCACCAAATCTGGTATGAGCTGGGCTGAGTCTTTTGATTTTACCATGATGTCGTCCACATACACTTCGACATTCCTTCCCACCTGCTCAGAAAATACTCTATCCATCAATCGCTGATACGTGGCTCCGGCATTTTTGAGTCCGAAGGGCATGACCACGTAACAGAAAGTTCCTTCAGAGGTGATGAAACTCACTTTATCTTGATCCTCCACAGCCAAGGGAATCTGATGGTACCCTTGATAAGCGTCCAACATGCACAAATACTGATGTCCAGCTGTGGAGTCCACCAATTGATCTATCCGAGGCAAAGGATAACAATCTTTAGGACATGCCTTGTTGAGATCTCTGAAGTCCACACACATCCTCCACTTCCCTGAACTCTTCGGAACAAGAACGACATTCGAGAGCCAAGTAGGAAACTGTACCTCTCGAATGTGCCCAGCATTGAGCAACTCTCCCACCTCCTTTTTTATAACTATATCTTTCTCGGGCCCGAAATGTCTTTTCTTCTGCTTCACGGGACGAGAATTTGGTAAAATGTTTAATCGGTGTTCTGCTACATCAGGGCTCGTCCCTGTGAGCTCTTGGGCTGACCAAGCGAACCCGCTGAGATTAGCATGTAAACAAGTAATGAGTTCATCCCTGATCTCTGGGTCAAGGTCAGGGGCTATCCTTAGCGTCTTCTTATCGGGCCCCAATGCCACGATCTCCGGCTTCTCATCCATCACCTCATGAACCTCCCTCACTACTACGGGCAACCCGCTTCGCCCCCTTCTGATCATATTGACCTCCACACGCGCCCTCTTCCCCTCTTCTTTTACTATCCCCTCGTAACACCGACGCGCGACCCTCTGGTCCCCGCATAAGACTCCAACCTCCTTCCCTACAGGAAACTCCAACTTCTGATGATACGTGGACGCTACAGCTCTGAAATCCTTTAGGGCTGGTCGCCCCAGAATTCCATTATAAGCGGATGGGGTGTCCACCATAGTAAATGTTGTCATCTTCGTTACCCGCCGAGGCTCATGTCCCAAAGATAGAGGAAGGACAATCTGACCCAACGGTGAGATGGCATGTCCTGCAAACCCATATAGAGGAGTGGAGATCGGCTCGAACTCAAATCCCTCCACCTTCATCTGATCTAGAGTGCTCTTGAACAGGATATTCACTGAGCTTCCATTATCAATAAAGATTCGTGCCACATCTTAATTGGCAACGGTTGCTGTCACCACCAAGGCATCTTTATGTGGAGCCACAACGCCTCGGAGGTCTTCCGGCCCAAAACTGATGACCGGATCTTGGGGTAAGTCTGCACCCCTAGATATCTCAAAGCTCTCCAACCTTCTTCCATGCGCCTTCCGAGCTCGCCCGGAATCTCCATCAGTAGCACCCCCCGATATCATATGAATCATTCCTCTCGTGGAGTGGTTGTCCTCATTTCTTCCCCTCCTCGGCTCGACGGGTTCCCGAGGGACATCTTGATCTCGATCTTCTCTCATTCATTCTCCAACCCTCTGATTTATCCAAGGCGGGCCTCGACCTCGTCTAGATGATGAACGAGATCTCGGTTCATCCCTGGATGAAGATCTTTCTTGCCTGCCCAGCGGTGAAAGCCTAGTACTGCTCTCCCCCCTCTGCGACTTCTCCCCCTTCTCCCCTGATTCCCTTACCTCCATCACTTTATCTTGATTCCTATTCAGAGGAACATGTGAGGAGAATTGTCCTCTACCTCTAGTTTTGTCCTCCTCCCTTTCGCCCGCACCCCTCTTCCTTCCTCCTCTCTCCGTCCCCTCAACTCTTCCTCCCCCAGGCCGCTGCTCCATCCTCTTGTACCGCTGAGCATCCTCTAGATTCACATATTTTTCCGCCCGAACCAACAAATCATCATAGCTCGACGGAGGTTTCTTGACCAACGACTTGAAAAATTCTCCCCCCCTCAGCCCTTGGGTAAAAGCACTTATCATGATGTCGGGGGTAGCCGCTGGTATCTCCAGCGCTGCACTGTTGAACCGCTGGACAAATTCTCGCAAAGTTTCAGCCTCTTGCTGTTTCATCACAAACAATCTCAAATAATTTTTTTGATGCCTCTTGCTGCTGGCAAAGCGGTGCAAGAAAGCTGTAGCAAAATCCTCAAAAGACTGCATAGAGTTGGGCTGCAGGGTATTAAACCATTGCTGGGCTGACCTCACCAACGTGCCCAGAAATACCCTGCATCTGACTCCATCTGAATATTGGTGCAACAAAGCCGCATTCTCAAATCTCCCCAAGTGTTCCTCGGGGTCAGTATGTCCGTCATACTCACCAATGTTAGATTGTCGGAAATTCGGAGGAAGCCCTTCCTCCAAGATGGCTAGTTAAAAAGGGCTTCTTCTCTTGGGTACCGGCGCTCTGCTTCCTACCTGCTCCCTCAACCTCCGTATCTCTTTCCACATCTCCCCCATCTCACTAATCTCCCCAGTTGGGAGGGGTTGCGTCTCCTCCACCTTGCTTTGGTGGACTTCAACATTTTCCTCACGTTCCTGACGAGCGGCCTGTTCCTCTACAAACACAGACTCTTGATTCCTTTTCATGGCCTCATCCACTGTCCGGGTGATAAATTGGCCCAACTGCTCCAGGGTCAAGTTCCCCACGTTCTCATTGGGACGGGTTTGCTCGACCCTTGTCTCGTGAAGGGGCTGCTCGGTTCTTGTCTCTTGACGAGGTTGTTCCTGTCTCGTCTCAAGACGCGGTTGTTCATGTCTTGTCTCAACATGAGACTGTTCGGGTCCCCTCTGAGGACGCGATGATGCTGAGGTAGCTCTTCTACTTCCTTTCCTGCCTACCATCTCTACGTCTCAACTCAAGTTTTCCCACAGACGGCGCCAAGTGATACTCACGGGAAATTTAGGGTCCGATCCCGGCGAGGGTCACTAATCCAGACGCAGGTTTGAAATTGTCCTGAGCCTGAAATCACAAATAAGACCGTTAGAAGGGGGCCAGGAGGGTGTCCTGGCGTAGCCCCTCCGACGCTCAAGTCAGAGACTGAGGATATATGGGGGAGCAGCTAAGGGTGCTGCTGAAAACAATATAGTGAATAATTAACCGTACCCTCAAACCTGGTATTTATAGGAGAATACCTGGGCTTCTCATGGGCCCTTCACCTGTGGGCCCTGAATATGGGCCGGATCTTGATGGGCTCATCCCTGGGGTATCAATCTTCATTGATGATATTTTGATTTATTCAAAGAATATGATTGAGCATGCAGAGCATTTGAGAACTGTGTTGAAAATTCTGAGAGCTGAGAAATTATATGCTAAACTGTCGAAATGTGAGTTTTGGTTGAGACAGGTAGTATTTCTGGGTCACATTATATCTGGAGATGGGATTTCTGTGGATCCTAGCAAGGTTGAGGCCGTGATCAGTTGGCCTAGACCGACATCTGTGCCAGAGATACGCAGTTTTATGGGTTTGGCAGGATATTACCGTCGATTTATTAAGGATTTCTCGAGTATTGCTAAACCTATTACTCAGTTAACACAGAAAAATGCTCCGTTCATTTGGTCAGAAGACTGTGTCCAGTTTTCTGGAATTGAAGAAACGATTGACCATTGCCTCGATTCTAACTATCCCCTCAGGTAGTGGTGATTTTGTCGTGTATTGTGACGCTTCTCACAGAGGTCTGGGTTGTGTGTTGATGCAGCAAGGGCATGTGATTGCTTATGCCTCGAGACAGCTGAAACCGCATGAATCTCGCTACCCAATTCATGACCTTGAATTGGCAGCCATTGTATTTGCTTTGAAGATATGGCGACACTATCTCTACGGTGAGAAATTCGAAATTTATTCTGATTATAAAATTCTGAAATATTTGTTTTCACAGTCTGAGTTGAATATGAGACAGCGAAGATGGCTTGATTTGCTTAAAGATTTTGATTGTGAAATCAAATACTACCCAGGAAAATCGAATGCAGCAGCCGATGCCCTAAATCGAAAGGTATGTTCTTTGTCCTTATCGACTATAGGTGTTTCAAATTTGATAGAAGATTGCTGTTTGTCTGGATTAGTATTTGAAACAGATTGTCAGCCTTTGAGATTATATGCGATTCGAGCTGAACCAGCGCTGATTTTGAAAATTAAAGCGGCTCAGAAAGTTGATCAGAAAGTACAGGAATCGATTGAGATGGTCAGAGCAGGTCATCAGTCAGAGTATCAGGTACGTGATGATGTACTGTACGTGAATAATCGTATTGTTGTGCCGAATGTTTCAGAATTGAGACAACAGATATTGACAGAAGCGCACCGCAGTCGCTTTAGCATTCATCCTGGTGGCAGAAAGATGTACAATGATTTGAAGACACAGTTTTGGTGGAAACAGATGAAATCTGATGTCACAGAGTTTGTGTCAAAGTGTCTGAATTGCCAACAGGTGAAAGCTAAAAGAAAGAAACCAGGAGGTTTACTGCACAGTTTATCAATTCCTGAATGGAAATGGGATCACATTTTCATGGATTTTGTGACGCAGTTACCGAGATCCGCCAGAGGTTGTGATGCGATTTGGGTCGTGATTGACAGATTGACCAAATCAGCATGTTTTGTTCCGTATCAGATGACATACAGATATGACCAGATGGCTGAGATCTATGTTAGAGAGGTGGTCAGATTGCACGGAGTGCCGAAGTCGATTGTATCAGACCGTGATCCTCGGTTTACTTCGCACTTCTGGCAGAGTTTACAGCAGGCTCTAGGTACGAAGTTGCATCTGAGTACCGCATATCATCCACAGACTGACGGACAGTCCGAGCGGACGATCCAGACATTGGAGGATATGCTACGAGCTGTAGTGCTTGATTTTAGCACTGGATGGCAAGAGGCATTGCCACTTTGTGAGTTTTCGTACAATAACAGCTATCAGATGAGTATTGAGATGGCTCCATTTGAAGCGTTGTACGGTAAGAAGTGCAGATCCCCTCTGTATTGGGACGACATCTCTGAAGTTCCTGAGATTGGACCTGACATGATCAGAGAAATGACTGAAAAGGTAAAGCTGATTCAGAAGAGAATGAAAGCAGCTCAAGATAGACAGACCAAATATGCCAATGTTCGACGTAGACCGTTGGTATTTGAGACAGGAGACCAAGTATTCCTGAAGATTTCACCTTTCAGGGGAATGTCAGATTTGGCAAGAAAGGAAAGTTGTCTCCACGTTATATTGGGCCATATGACATTCTCGAGAAAATAGGAGATCGTGCCTATCGTCTTGCTTTACCTATGTCTTTATCTGGAATACGTGATGTCTTTCATGTATCTATGCTGCGGAAGTACCTCCCCAATGATTCTCATATTATTCAGCCAGACGAGGCAGAACTTGATGAAAGTCTGAGTTATGTTGAAAAGCCGATTCAGATTATTGATCGTAAAGAAAAGAAACTCAGAACGAAAACCATCCCACTTGTGAAAGTCCAGTGGACTCGTCATGGCATTGAAGAAGCTACTTGAGAGACTGAATCAGATATGAGACAGGAATTCCCAGAGTTATTCCACTGATGTGAGTTTCTTATTTCAGTTCTGTTATTTCTGATTTGATTGCCTGTGATATGATTGCTTAAGATTTCGAGGACGAAATCATGTTTCAGAGGGGGAGAATTGTAAGGCCCGAGATTATATCATTTTAATCCGAGATTATTTAATTCAAGAATGTTGGAATGATGAATTAGATTCCGCGGTTTTTGTAATTGATTAGGATTGAAATTGAGTTAAAAGATTGAGCGGGGGCCGATGTGCAAATAGTGAAAAGTTGAGGGACTAAAGTGCAAATATGGCAATTTGAGTGGACACATGTCACATGCAATTTGATATAACTTTTGTCAATTCCTTAGCACCTTCAGCGAGAACCGAGTACATTCTCTGGAAAATTTTCAAAGCTTCTTCATCCCGTAGAATTTTAATTATTCCAAATCCGTCTATCAGAATTTTAATCCGAACAAGGTACCGTATTCCTCTCCTCGACAGCTACCACTGGACGTAAGTTTTATTGAGTTCTGTTATCATTTGAAATTATGATATTGGGAGAATTGTTATTTGATCATTATTATATGTTCTAGGAATACTAGACACCGTAGAATCGAAGTCAGATCAGAAAACGGATTGCTTATGGAATTATTATGATTTTCTGATTATATTAATTGGGAATTGAATAGATTTGAGTTATGGATTGGTTACAAAATGTAATGGATATGGGTTCTTATTTGTAATTCATATATGGTGATATTGTATTGACGGGGATATCGAGATTGTGCCGTTATACCGTTGAGTTGAATTAATTCAGATTAATCAGATTCAGTGTTGATTTGAGAATGAAATATTGATATTATGGTTCTTGATATATCGTTTCAGATTTACAGAGACAGTTTTGAGTTCAGAACTAATATTGCTTCAGACCGAACCTACGAACGAAAGGTATAAGTCAATGTGGATTGGGAGATCGACTCAAGTAGGATCTACTTGAGTTTCCCTAAATCACATACCTATTTTGATGTTTTATTATTGTGTTTATTGATTTGATTAAAATGCCTGTTCTATGGATTTATAGGAGCATGCATTAGATGAGTAATCTTGTGACAGAAGTACCTGATAGTGGCGGGATCGCCACGGGCACATTGCACGATGTCACAAGATAGTGTATTGTCGATAGGACCACAGTCTGTGACGGATAGGTCAGAATACTGGATGTATGGTTATATCGACGTGGATAGAATTGGAGTTCTTCTATTCTTGTTGGTCGATATAGGAATACCAACATTTGGAAACCGGGATCCCTAGACTAGGATTGCATCTAGTCTGAGTCGTGGAGTCACGAGCATTTTCGACAGTTTGATATGGATTATGTTTCAGATTTTGATACATATTGCTGTTATCTGTCCATGCTTTTATGTTTATCATATGATTGCATGTTTCGTTGATTTATACTGGGATTATATTTTCACCGGAATTATCCGGCTGTTGTCGTGTTTTTATGTGTGCATGACAACAGGTGGGGCAGGTGCAGGGTCCAGGAGATGAGGAGAGATCGTGATTAGAGTGGAGACTACGGACTTTGATGTATATAGGGTTTTGACACTTGACATTAGTTGTTGAACCTTAGTTTGAGATGTTTGTATGTTGTATCAGACTTATACTTTCATACTGATACGTATATTAGTTTGATTTCACTACGTTCCGTATTTAAAAGAAAAAAATTTTATGACGCTAATTACTTGATTAGTAAATTGATCCTAATGATGATTAAGAATTGATTAGCGTCCGGGTCCCCACAGTTGAGCACTCTTCTAATTTATTTTTTTATTTTTTATTTTTTTCTTATTATTATTTTTTTCTTCACTCTATTTNGTATCAGACTTATACTTTCATACTGATACGTATATTAGTTTGATTTCACTACGTTCCGTATTTAAAAGAAAAAAATTTTATGACGCTAATTACTTGATTAGTAAATTGATCCTAATGATGATTAAGAATTGATTAGCGTCCGGGTCCCCACAGTTGAGCACTCTTCTAATTTATTTTTTTATTTTTTATTTTTTTCTTATTATTATTTTTTTCTTCACTCTATTTATTGTGGGTAAATGATTTCATAAATGATATATATAATTTGTATAGATTTCATAATTTGTATAGCTCGACCCACTCTTCTTAATTTGTATAGATTTCATAAATGATATATATGAGTATAATATATATGATTATAATATATAACAACACTAAGACAAGTGGCATAATAAAATTTATTATATATATTTTAGTTTTGGAAGATTTCTACGCCTAATTTGTTGGTTTGTTTGTGCCGTCGTTTAGATGAACTAATTTGAACATTAGGTCCAAGGGCGTAACCAGCTCTTCAAATAAATAAACTAATAAATTCAAATTAAGTCAATTTAAAATATTTAAACAACATTCTTTAAGAAATTTTAGGATTCTTATTCCTGTATGCTTTTGGTAGGTAGGAATATTACATTTAGTCGTAAACATAACACTCGGATATTCCAATAGCTACCATTCGAACAAATAATTGTGGGTTCCTGGATTTGATGTGAAAAAGAAAAATTAAGTTTGAAACATTGAGATTGAAATTCTTGTTTTTCTGAATATATGATAATAATAACAACATTAATTTTTTATACCTTTCATTATTTTTTTTGCTGATAGTAAAACTATGTAAAGAATGGTGAAATCATATGTTTGTATGTTAGGGTTTGGGTGATTTATGAAATGGATAAGGAATGGATTCATCTGCCTTCAAGGCTTATACCCGAGTATGAAGAAGGGGTACAAAAATTTTTATTACATAAGCTAGGAACTATGCCAAAATACGTGAAGTCATCTTATGTCCTTGCAAGCGTTCTAAAAATAGGAAGTATATGAAATTTGACCAAGTGTACGACACTTAATCATTAAGGGGTTTGATCCTTCTTACACTATTTAGGTCTTCCATGGTGAAAGTTATAACTCGCAATCTCAAGGTAAATGTAGTTCAGGAGGATTTCATAAAGATGATGAAATTAAAGAGGCATATCACTTATATAAGGATGTCTTTGTGCCAGAAGAAGAGGTTGAACACAATATGTCTGATGCAAAAGACTACGAGTTTGATAATTTATTAGAAGATACAGAAACCCCTCTGTTCCCTGGTTGTGCAACTTACACAAAGTTGTTAGCAGTCATCACGTTATATAATTATAAGTCTACTAATGGACACACTGATAATAGTTTCAATGAGCTCCTTAAGATCTTAGTTGACATGCTTCAGAAAAAAATACACTTCCAGAAACTGGTTACTCGATGAGAAAATTGTTGAAACCCTTTGATTTAGGATATGAGAAGATTCATGCTTGCCCAAACGATTGTTGTTTATTTAGAAAGAATCTTAAAGACTTTGACTCGTGTCCAAAGTGTGGTTCCTCAAGATGGAAGGTAGACAAAGTCACCACCAAAGTTCATAAAGGTGTTCCTGAAAAGGTGCTACAATATTTTCCCATGATACCAAGATTGAAAAGGATATTTAAATCAAAATAAAAGGCCGAAGAGATGATTTGGAACTCCAACCACAAAAGTCAAGATCATATGATGCGTCATCCAGTTGATTCAGTAGCTTGGGATACAATAAATCATAAGTGGCCAAATTTTGCATCAGATCCTAGAAATCTCCGCCTTGGTCTTGCAACAGATGGATTCAACCTTTTTGGTGACCTTAGTTCCAGATATAGTTGTTGGCCCGTTATTTTGGTAAATTATAATCTTTCTCCGTTGATGTGCATGACAAAGAAAAATCTTATGCTGACATTACTGATTCCAGGTCCGAAGCAACCGAGAAATGATATAGATGTATACTTGGAACCCCTTGTGGAGGATTTGAAGGAGTTGTGGGTCACTGGTGTGGAGGCGTATGATGGATTTAGCAAGTCAATGTTCAATCTGAAGGTTATTTTGATGTGGAGAATCAATGATTTTCCAGCTTGTGGAAACTTAGCTGGATGTGCCACAAAAGGGAAACTCGGTTGCCCAATATGTGGTGAAGACATATGTTCAATGTGGCTTAAGTATAGTAGGAAGTTTGCATACTTGGCTCACATGAGATTTCTTTCCCCTAATCATCCATTTCGTGAGAAAAAGAATTGGTTTAATGGGAAAAATGAGAGGGGAAAAAAACGAGACCTTTGAATGGGGTAGAAATTCTCAATGCAATGAAAGATATTGAAAATAACTGAGGTAAAAAGCAAAAGAATGACGCTGTCAATACTTCAAGGAAAAAGAGGAAGAACCAGGATAATTTAAAAGAGTTACGAAAACCAGTTAAAATGTGGAAGAAAAAGTCAATTTTTTTCGATTTGCCATATTGGAGTGTGTGTTATTTGCACTCTATTAATTATTTTTTATATAAAT
The DNA here is from genome assembly GCF_012295235.1 of Primulina huaijiensis. Classification (NCBI taxonomy): domain Eukaryota; kingdom Viridiplantae; phylum Streptophyta; class Magnoliopsida; order Lamiales; family Gesneriaceae; genus Primulina; species Primulina huaijiensis. The sequence continues at coordinate 10,560,883 of NC_133323.1, read as the reverse complement.
TTGTTATTTTTTTATGCTAAATTGTTAGAAATATTCTGAACTAACACTATGGTTACTTTTAGGGGCTCCTACTACGTCATAACTTAGATGTGATGCTTGTTGAAAAGAATGTTTGCGAGAATATCATAGGCACACTGTTAAACCTGAAGAAAAAATCCAAAGATGGTGTGAATGCTCGCAAAGATTTGATGCAGTTAAAAATTAGAGAAGAATTGCATCCTCAAGAAAAGGGAGAAAATAAATATCACTTGCATGCTACACCCTACACATTGTCTAAAAAATAAATAGATGTATTTTGCTCTAGGTTGAAGAAAATAAAGTTACCCTATGGGTATAGCTCAAATATTGGCAACTGTGTTTCTTTAGAAGAGCGTACACTTATTGGGTTGAAATCTCATGACTGTCATGTTCTAATGCAACAATTGCTATCAATAGCATTGAGAAATCTTCTACCGAAAGGTCCACGTAATGCTATATATCTGTTGGGTGCATTTTACAATGAATTATGTCAAAGAGAATATTGCTAAAATTCTATGCATGTTGGAAAGATAGTTTCCACCCGCTTTCTTTACCATCTCTGTTCATTTGACAATTCATTTAGCAAGAGAGACTCGCTTGTGTGGGCCAGTCGAATTTCGCTGGATGTATCCATTTGAAATGTAATAAATATTGATTTAATTTTTTGACAAATTTATATTATAAAACGGTTTATATTTTGCTATCAAGACTTCTTTCATGTGAATTTTACTTTTCGTTTTAGATTTATGAAAACACTGAAAGGGTATGTGAAGAACCGAGCAAGACCAGAAGGTTGCATAGCTGAATGTTACCTCGCAGAAGAACGAATGATATTTTGTAGTGCTTACATAAAAAAGGCTTATATTATTGGTGTTCGTTCTAATCGGAATGATGATTAGGAAAATGGATTAGTGGAAGGTCGCTCAATTTCTAAAGGGAAAGAAAAGATTTTAGAAGACGTGTTGCAAGCCGCACATCGATATGTGTTGTTCAATACTGCAGAAGTTGAACCTTACTTACAGTGAGTGTAGTTAATTTCAGATTATATTATCCTTGATCTATGACATACCTCGTATATTCTAACATCTCCCTTTAATGATTTTAAATAGGATGCACATTGAGGAGCTTAAACAAATAGATCGTCGTTTCTTAAGTAATGAGACGTTGTTACAAAAGCAACATATGGAAACATTTGCTGAATGATTATCAAAATAGGTTCTTGATAATTCTTCAGGCCGAATTCAATGGCTAGCTCACGGTCCAAGAAAACAAGTTACAAATTATACATGTTATATTATAAATGGACATCGGTTCCATACAATTGATGTTGGAAGGTCGACACAAGATAGTGGTGTCTCAATTGAAGCCTATACTATTTGTCAATCTAATGCTAATGATTATTCACATACAGTAGGAAGACTATCATACTATGGGGTTATACGAGATATTGTTTTGCTAGACTACTGTTCTTTCAAAGTTCCTGTTTTTAGGTGTGATTGGGCCAATCCTGGAACTGGTATCAAAATTGAAGATGATTTTACACTGGTCAACTTACACCAAGGACTAAAAACTTTTGAAAGTGATCCTTTCATTTTGGCATCACAAGCAAAGCAAGTATTCTATTCTAGGGACGATGATGAGTCAAATTGGTATGTGTTGCTAAAAGCGTAACATGAATGTAGTTGAAGAGGATGCCTATACGTGATCAACACCTCTTGATGAGTCCCGACTTGAAATTAACATTACTGAGAAAGAACCAAATGTAAGGAATGAGTGTGATGGAATTGATGTGACTGAGACATGACTGAAATTTTCATCTGTAAATTTTATAGTTATTTATTTTGATTGATATATGTTCTTTTCAAGTTATACAACTCTTTATTTATTGTTGCAATAAATTTGTTTGCTTGTTTATTTTCAGCTATGTATCATGTCATATAACATGTTTGATCAGGTCATTACATAACATTGAAAAGATGAGTAAAATGGGAAAAAAACGTAGCAAAACATCTGCAGATGAAATTCATGTGATATTATATTATATTTTACATCGTTGTTTATTTTAATAAAGTACACTTGTATATTTCAATAGCTCTTTTTGTTATTTTACAGGAACACGTAGCTAGTAGGTTATCAGGAATGAACTCTAACAATTCGGCTAATTCATCCCAAGATTTGCATGATAAAGAACCGATTGATGACAACAAACCTGATAAGAAAAAAGGTCGGGGAACATCAAAGTTGAAAATGATTAGTGGTCAAGACAAGTGCAAAGAGGTGGAGCGTAATGAGTTAGGGCAGCCGATTGGAGATAATTCAGTTAAATACGCTTCTTTTCTAAGTTGCATGATAAAGGAATTTGTGCCATATATATTGGATGGATGGAATGACATAAATGAAGATGTGAAAGATATGATGTGGAGTTGTCTTCAGGTAATATCTTCAGTCACTTAATATTTCATTTCAAGTTTTATTATAAGTGTAGAAATATTTTCGTGTTTCTATGTACAGATGAATTATAAAGTTAAAGATTGTGGAAAAAAAATCAATTTTTCAAAAGTTAGTTGAATTGTGGTACTATAGAAAATCCAAACTGCAAATACTTGTACGAGAAGCTAATAAAAGTCGAGTGGCTTCACGAAATCTCAGTCTTTTGAAGCCCGAATTTATGGACCAAACTCAGTGAGACTTGTTTGTAAAGAGGACACTATCATCTACCTTTCAAGTAAGTATTAATTCACTTTTCTTTTAGGTATGAAACAATATTCGATTGTGGTAATCCTCTTCCATGCAAGAATATTTCAAAATTTCTGTAGAAATCAGCAAAAACAAAAGCTGAAAGTTGAATCTTGTTTGGATAGGTCTGGAAACCGAATTTTCAACCATCTGGTTGAAAACAAAAATTGGTGATGTAAATTAAAAGAAGGAAACAATGAAATGGGTAATGTCGAAATGGACAAAGCATGCTAGTTATTTCAATATGTTATTGGACAAAATGAGGTAGATTTATAAGAAGGCTCTCTTTTCACAATTAAAACCCTGCCGGGTGAGTCACACATGTAACAAAAATTTCATCTTATGGGAAGATCGATACTATGACCACAAGAAAGCACTTGATGTCGTGTGCTTGTTGTTCATGTGCTTATTTGGTTCCATTTTGTGAAATGTTTGTTACATTACAATATGCATGATTTCTCCTTTCTTTTGGTTGTACATGGTGTTCTTGGATTTTAGAAGGCTTGTTTGTTATGTGATATTTCGAATCTGGAATTTTCTATCCAAGAACTTACCAGTCGTTGCATTTCAATATTAGAAACCAATTTTTCCTGAAAGTTCAACAGTAGTTTTACATTACGCATACCACACATGTCCATTACGTGCCTTTAATCTTTTGCCCTATTGTGTGATTCCACCATGTCTAGCCCAATATCTATATTTAATATCTACATTTGTAATGATTCCACCATTATAGGTTAGCAACTTATCATGATTGTTACTCTAGCTCGGGGTTACATTGCTTCTTTTTGTTGCAATTCACTTGATAATACCTGTAATTAATATATTGGTTATGTTATATATCAGGAAAAGAGTGCAAGACTTAGAGCAATGAGGGAAAAACAAGACCACATTCACACAATGAACCGGAAAAGTTATGCTCGTTTGACTCATATTATGGTAAATATTATTTTTTTATATTTTCTAATTTAAGTAATAAGTAATGGTATATATATACATCTTTTGAATTTCTATATTTCTATATTTAAGGAGAAGACAACTTAGGGAGATACAAAAATTACAAGATCGCAAGTTTGGATTGAAGGGCATAAGAAAAAAAAATGGGGAACCTAGTACTCAAGCTGTTGGAGAGAAAATGGTAATAGAATTATGTCTTTTTTATTTGCATCAGATCCTAAGAAAGAAACGACGAACCTAAATTTGTTATTTTCTCAGAAATTATCTTTGTTATTTACAGAAACAAATACAAGAATGTCCACATGAGTCTCAAAACACAACTAACATCGCTGATGATGCAATTAGCCTTGTGTTTGGCAAGGAAGCTCGGGGTAGAGTACGTGGGATGGGCTTTGGAGTTGCACCATCAAAATTTGGAGCTTATGTACAACAAAATGACACTTTTAAACAACTTCAAGATATGGTGCATAACCTTCAACAAGAAATGCAAGAAATGAAGTCCATGTTTTTACAAAGTATGAGACAACAAAATCAACAAGAACAGGTTAGTAATTAAACAACATACAAAATCAGTTTGATATATTGTACACTTAAATGCTTTTGGATTATCATGAAGACATGCTTGACACAATTTGTTTGTTAACTTAGATTGCTAGTGGTGGTATTGGTAGCGGTATTGGGAATGAAGTTGGTAACAATAGTGATATCAATATTGGTGCAAAGAAAAGTTGTGATTTTGATAATGTTAAAAAACATCTTGCTACAGCTCAGGTAACTATCTTAAAATTATATGTTTCTAAACTACAAGATTTTACAAAATAGGAATCGTAAAATTAACAATTTTGTATTGTTTATTTGCAGTCAAATTTGAAGAATGTGAGCTGTGGAGATATTGTGCTAATAGTAAATGTAAGTTGCTTCATTGGTCTGTTGATGGATTAGTTGTTGCACAAGATCGAATTGCATCTACAGATCCAAACACAAAAGTGCATCATGTTGTTCTTGGTAGATCTTGTTGGAAAGTTTGGGTTGATAATGTTTTGGTAGAAAAGGTGGATCTAATTCGACCAAATGATGAAATGCAGTTTCTCGATGACGCAATAGGAAGCACGGTCGCGTGATTATCTAAATTTGTAGTATTGTGTGATGGATATAGATTCTACATATTTTCATTGATTGAAAATTTAATCATTGGTATGTTCTAGCTATTTTGTGACCGATTTTGTATCTTATTTTGGATCTTGAGATCTTCTGTTTTGGTATATATGATGAAAAAAAGGAGTTTTATTAATTTTCTGTGTCGTTTATACTTAAATTTGCACCAAATTTATTATAAAAACCCGATTTCTCCCTACAGTGAATGAAATTGAATTTTTTGTATAAATTTGATTTTAACGGCGAGCAAACATACGCTGTGGGTGTGCTTTTCCACGAAGTGATATGCAGGCTGTCGATTCTTGTATCCACGACGTATAATGTGAGCTGTGGATACCATTATTCACAGCATGCGTCGCGCAGTCAATTCTTCTATCCACAACGTGACGTGCGAGCTGTCGATTCCTATATCCACGACGTGCGATGCGCGCTATCGATTCTTGAATCCACGATGTACGGTGCGTGATGTCGATTCCTATATCCACGACGTGCAATGCGCATTGTTGATTCTTGTATCCACGACTTATGGTGTCGGCTGTCAATACCGTTATTCGCAGCAGGCATTGTTCACTATCAATATCTCTGACTTTCAACAGCTTTTAACTGTGCATCGTGCATTGTGCTCCTTGAAAAGCCAATTTGCGTGCAGCGAAAATTCATTTTTGTTGTAGTGATATTTTTATTTTTTTGTGTATTGGTGGATTCTATATTAAGCAGTGTTTTCAGAACCGTACCGTACATGTTGGTTTTACCCGGAACCGGTCGCTAGTCCGGTCCGGACATGGCCCTAAAACCGTTTTGCCTATAAAATTGGTCAAGAATCGATCAGAACAATATAGAACTGCTATTTTAAAAAAAAACCAATTTGATCATCGATTCAGTTATGAAAACATTACGATCGAGCCTAAATAACCTTGCCAAAATTGGTGCTCCAAATCTTGGCGTAAAAGTTCCAACATTTCGGGTTTTAAGATCTCATTAATTATGGTCAATTGTTCCCAACTATATTGGCCCAGACCTTGAGTTTGAGCCCTATAATGCACGGGTTCCGAAGTGCTCAAGATGTTTTATTTTATTTTATAGTAGTATCCTTCTTCTTTATTTGTTCATATATTTGTCTTTTCATACATGATATTTTCTGGATTTAAGTCAAATTTTTTTAATTTTTTATGATTATTTTAATTACCTATGTTTTTTCTTTATGCAAGATTTATTAGAAATAAAGAGATCAATTATATTAATTTGTTAGAATAATTATTAAAATATTTAATCTGGATAATTTATTTTGTTTAAAAACTTAGGGTAACAAAAGATAATTTGTTATTCTATTCTTTGATAAGTTTGATTTTGATAAATACACAAAGTTCTATACAAATTCAAAGCTTTGAAAAAGAGAAAACTCTTCAATGTTATTCAATAAATCTTCAGTTATCTTCTAAAATGTTTTTACAAGGTGTTTATATAAAAAAAAAATGCAACAAAAATTGTAAGTTAGGGTTTCTAGGTAACATTCTGCACTGCAGCGCGCTGGAGCGGATAATTCTGTTTGTCAAAGCATTGTTCTCGCACAGAGGTGCACTTGGACGGGTATTTTTCTCCAATGGGGCGGGGATTTTACTCCGCTAGGGCACGATGTCCTCTGCTTGTGCGCTGTGGCGCGTGTTTCTGGCCACTAGGAAGTGTCCTGGCTGCCTTCCGGGATCATTTTACACTCGAATATTTTGTTGCTCGACACGTCTTCATAAAACGCTTCATTGAACTCTTTCAATCGTTCAAATTTTCTTGATTCTTCACCTTTAATCATCATCAAGCTTGTAAGATCGAGACAATATAGCTGTTTGAACCTCTTCCGAAATTTAGCACGTCATGCCCGATCAAATTCATATCACATAACGTAAACATCCAAAGACATGAAAATACTTAAGATTTGACTTATTTCCCATGATAATTTCATAGGAGGTCACAGTGGAACTTCTTCTTAAATACACATGATTTGAGATATGACATGCTGTGTTTAATGTCTCAGCCCAAAAATGTTTTGAAATATTTTTAGAACTCATAATGACTTGAGCCATCTCTTGCAAGGTTTCATTATTTTCTCATCTATTCCGTTCTGTTGGGGAGTCTTTGTGGATGAAAATTGATGAATCATCTCCTTCTTATCACAAAAAGATGCAAAATGTGAAATCCTTTCCATAGTCGGTTATGATCTTACCAACTCTCAAATTATTCAGATTAGTAATCCTTGCATGTAATTTCTTAAAAGCATCAAATGTGTCTAAGTTTTTTGTAATAAAAAGTGAAAAATCAACAACACAGACAAAGGAATACTTCTTACTACCTAGGTTTTCCACTTCCATTGGACGCGTAAGATCCATGTGTAAAAGTTCAAGGCACCGTGTTGTCCCAAAATGTTCTAACACTTGGTGCGGAACATGGGTTTGCTTACCTTTCTGACATGATCCACATACATATGTAGTTCCTGAGCTTAAATTGGATATACCTCGTACATCATCATACTTACTAACGTTCTTCAATTTTTTGAAGTTTGCATATCCCGACTTTTTATGCCACAAGTTCAATTCACTTACTTTAGTATGTTTGCAAACATGATCATCACCAAGTCGATAGCAATTATCAGCATATTTTGTACCTGACATGATACAAACATTAGCTTTGTCAAAAACTTCACAATTATTTTTATCTAACTTAACAGGCAAGTCATTATCACAAACTGACTAATGCTTATTAAGTTTGAGTTGAATCCCTCAACATGGATTACATTGTGAAATTCAGGAAGTCCATCCACATTCAAAGTCTCTTTATCAACAATTCTCTCTTTTGCATCACCTCCATAGGTCACATGTTGACTTCTTACTTCAACATAGTCAGTGAGGTGGACCTTAGACCCTATCACGCGGCCCGGACACCCATTTTCGAAATACCAAATACCTGCAAGGTCGGTTTTCAAATATGTATAAATAACAGTGCATCTAATTTCAGCCTTAGGTACCAAAACTTTATTTACTGGAGGTTTCCTGTTGACAGTATTGCGCTTGGTGTTGGACAACACCTTGCGTAACATCCGGTTTGCTTCCCAGCTCATATAATCATCTCTTAACTTAAAGCAAAAGGGTTTGATGTGACATGGCTTACAGCAGTAGTGGTAAATGGAACATCGCTTTATTTGCTTTGGTCTTTGAGAAAAATCTTACTTCTTAGTCGGTGAATCTTTGACAAAAGGAATGTCTCTCGGAGAGTTTGAAGTAACTTTGCTTTCCTTCACAAAAACAGTAGGTTGTGACCCAGAGTTGGAAGATTCTCCATACTCAAACATACTGTTAATTCACCCAAGACCATGTTTGCTATCTTTTTCCATCATCAACATCGAGTCAAGTTTTTCCGAACTCGAGTTAAATTTGTCAAGTGTCTTTGTAGAATTTTCAAGATCATCCTTGATTTTTCACAATTGAATTTCCTTTTTACTTAACATAATTTCAAGTTGTCACATATGGTCTTTCAAATCTGTATTATCCTTTGAGAGAATCGAGTTCAACTTGTTTCTTTGTATTCAGTCTTCATACAATTCCTCGTACATATTCTTCACACTTTCTAGGGTGACTTCATCTTCATCAACATCCAGGGTTTCCAGATTACTCGAATCACCGAGAGTTTTTGCATTAAGACACACTGATTTTGAAGAGAAGTTTTTAGTGTTGCAACACCAGAGGAAACATCTAGCTGATTGACTTGCAACCAGCATTTTTCTGTTAAAACAATAGACAAAGAGGTGTGATTTTATCTTTTACTAGATTCTTGCTTTTCTTTAGATTCTTCATCCCTTGAGGATACTGTCATACCTTTGTTCCTTCAAAGTCTGTTGGCACATTCATTTGCATAGTGACCGAATCCAGAACATTCTATGTACTGAACTGATTAAAATCTTTTGACATCTGGTTGAATCATCAATTCATTCTTTGGTCTAAATTGCCTTTCAGTAAGTGCAAGCCTTTTATTTTTCTCAGGAGCAACTAAAGTTGGCAGTTTAAGTGGTTGAACATATTTCTTCTTGTCTCTCACCCTTTTTAGATAATCGCCAAATTTCTTTGTAATCAAGAGATGAAATCTTCACATAAATCAGACTCATTGGCTCCTGAGATAATTGAATTAAGAAATTGACAGAGTCATCGGAAACTTACTGTGTAATAGTCATCTCTTTGTCTCTTTTCTGCAAGTCCAGATTCATCTCTAAAGTTCTGAGAGAACTAATCAAATCCTCCAAACTAAGCGTGGATGTGTCTTTAGACTCATCAATTGCACAGATCTTGATGTTGAACTGTTCTAGAATGGATATTAAGATCTTGCTGACCAGTCTTTCATTTGACATTGGATCACCAAGACTGAAGGCTTCATTTGCAATATCACGAAGCCTACGATCATATTTAATGTCTCATTTTCTAACATCCTCAAGCTTTTAAATTTAGAGGTTGCCATCATTATCTTGGTTCTGCGCACAATATCAGATCTTTCACAATGCTTTTGAAGAATTTCCCATTCATGTTTGGCACAGATGCAATTGGTGATCAAGCTAAACACGTTGATGTCGACCAAAGTGAAAATTGCGTTGAGTGCTTTTGAGTTGAAATTCGAAGTCTGGACTTCATCAGTTGTCCATGAACTCTCTGGTTTGATGTGATTGTCACCATCTACATCTACCATTTTTGGTGGACTTCAACCATCTAAAACACGTTGCCATGCTCTTTCTTCGATGAACTTGATGTAGACCCTCCCTCATCTTGACTTTGTAAAGAGCATAATTGGATCAATCCTAAACTGGTAGGCGAAAATCTGTGTTGACAGATAACACGTCCATTGTAATTTTACCCGTTTAAACAAAAATAACTAGAATCACACTTAATATATCAAGAGTAGACTCTGATACCGATTGAAAGAATTGTTTAACATAAAAGTACAAAAATAATAAGATTGCGTATTTCAGATTTTGGTGTTGTGTATAGGTGTTGTAACACCTATTCACAACATGGAGCGAAATATATTATTTAAACACACACATGAAATTTAATGGATAAAATAAGAAGGAATAAATCATGCACAAGTCTCAAGGCAAAATATTTACTAGAAATTTGTAAGTAGTTTATACAATCAATACTAGTGAAACTACGAAAAACGATCTTGTTTAACAAGTCAAGGAAGTAAATTGAATTCCAAATAAACAAAAACAAAACCACGGATGCAATAGTTGTAACGTCGAAACCTGGAGCCACAAAAAAGTCTTCAACCAACACTTTACACGGGTGCTGTTTTTGAGTGTCTCAAACAGTTTACGACAACACAACAATAAGCCTTGGCTCGAGTACTTGATCGCTTCGATGTAACTCTTTAATTCCCGTCATTGCTCCTGCGGCGTCTCTTCTCTCTCGAAGAGCCACCACAACAGCTATTATTGATTATATTTATCATTTGTTTGTCCTCTAATTTATTCCATAAATAAAATTTTTACAAGATATGTGTTTGGGCTAAAAATGATTAATGGAAAGCCCAAATTAATTGTCAAGCCCAATTTAATTCTCAAGCCCAATTAAATGAGCCCACAACGGCCTAATTCTTAATCGACTCAACTGATCACTGAGGACGTAAGAGGAAGAAGAACATGGGAGGATAGGTAGAAATCGTGGCATGAGTGGGAAAGAACATGGGTTATGGGAGAGTGGAGAAGAACCGCACTTTACAGTACAGAAATAGAGGAGATCGGCCAAAACAGAGACACACAAACAACACAACTTCTACATCAAAAACTTGCAAAAATACTCTCTGCAAAAATTCAATCTTCAAGCGATAGGTTTTAAGATTTCTAGCATTCTCTCGTTTTTAGATTTCAACAACTTTATATTTATATGTTTATGTCTTGTAAATTCCTACGGTTTATTGAAAATATAAACAATGTCAGGCGTTTATTCCTCAAATTCCAATAGTTTTCTTCATTTTGGCGTTATAGTTGTTTTAGGAGATTAGAACCGACAGTCAAATTTAGAATTCACTTTCGGTTGTTTTTAGAAGTTAGATTTTTATCATTTTTACACAAATCGGTGCATTTTCGCACCTGGCACGCCCGTAATACCAAATATTGTGCAAACATATTTTTGGCAAGCCCAGTGGGACCACACTATGCCGCCAAGAAGAAAAGAAAACGTCAGTCAGGAGAGCGGGGAATCTTTGGTTAATCAGAAGGGAACTCAGGTTCAACAGCCTGAGGAACCTGTTGTTGAACCACAGGCCGAAGAAGCTGATCTGAAGGCACTGACTACGTATGATCAAGTTTCAAACAGAGTGATGGAGGAATTGACTACTATAAAGATTGAGGAAATTTCACAGGCATTATCTAAGGCAATGTCTGACTGTTTGAAGACTCTACTGAGTAAGCCGAGTCAGTCTCTTTGAGGAGAGCAGAATACCACTGTCAAAGAAACTGGTCAGGGAAGCAACCAATTGCATGAAACTGAGCAGGGAGTAGGAAACTCAAGGGCCGGCGATCCTCGCCGCCCGGAGTTTACTCTCCCAAATCAGCCAGAAAGAAGGTATACACCACCTCACAGGAGAGAAGAAACCTTAGGAGGGAGGGCTCTGCCATATCCACGTGCTCATGGAGTGGGGAGTTCGTAGCATCATGTTACTCAGGTTTACAGCGTGACAAATCCTCTGTATCAACCGGGAGCATATGAAGATATGTCCCACATGGATTATCAAGGAATAGATGGGGGCTTCCCAGGAGGAAATATTGGTTTAAATGTAGGGTTTCAAGCTCGGGGGGCAAATTACTACCAACACCAACTCCCAGCTCGGAACATCCACGGGATTGATCCTGAAATAGTGAGAGAGATGGTTCAAGAGCTATATGGGTTGGCTTTGAGACAGATCGGCCGTCCGGAGTTTTACAAACCATAACCAGACTATATAGACGTGAATAATTCATATCCAAGGGGTTATAGAGTTCATGATTTCAGCCTATTCTGTGGAGAGGACGGCCAATCGAGCATGGAACATATAGCCAGATTCACCATCTAGTGCGGGGAATTAGCCAACTTGGAGAACTTCAACAATCTAAAGTTGCGGCTATTCCCAAATTCCCTCACAGGAACTGCATTTGCATGGTATGCTTCACTCCCCAGAAATTCAGTGATGAGTTGACAAGAGATGGAAAGACAATTTCACATCCAATTCTATAGAACAGAGCCAGAAGTGTGTATTGCCGATTTGTCCAGAATAACCCAAAAGAAAGGAGAATCTGTGGAGTCTTTTATCGACAGGTTCAAAAAGATGAAGAATAGATGCAAGGTGTTCCGACCTGAGATCGAGTTCGTGAAGATTGCACAAAAAGGACTGGATTTTGAATTAAGGAAGAAATTACAGGGAATGGAGTTCAGGGATTTCTTTGAGCTAGCTGCCAAAGTGGCTGAATACGAAGAACTATTGCGGGAAGAGTCGTACAAGAAGAAAACTGTCACGGGGTCTTATTATCAGGAGGTGGAAGAAGTGGCATTAGCAGAAATTCGATCAGCTGGTTCGTGCACAGTTCCCCTGCTAAAAAAGAAGCCAGCAGAACCTGAAAAGAATAACAGCTCCCAACTCCCCAAAGACATGCAGTATACATTTGATGTGTCAAAGACCGAGGAAGTTTTTGATTTCTTGGTAAAAGAAAAATTCATCACATTCCCACCTGATCACAGGATGCCACCCGCCGAAGAGCTGAAGGGATGAGAGTATTGTAAGTACCACAACTCCTACAATCATGCTACTAAGTCTTGTTGGGCGTTCAAGAACATTTTGCAAGACAGGATTAACAAGGGGGTCGTGAAATTCCCTAACAAACAGGAGTCTATGGCGGTGGATGATGATCCTTTTCCCCCAGTAGCTTTGATCAATGTGAATGTGACAGATTTGAGAGATCTTCTCAATGGGAAAAGAAGCCGATCCTTTGCAGTGAAAGACCGAATAATCAAAAAATGCTGGATCCCTAAGGGTCAATTGTATGAAGACACTGGAAGGTATAATACCGATCGACTAAGAACAGTTCAGCAGCATGTAACCAGAAATGTTGGCGAATCCGCGGCCTCTAGGCCGAGGAACCAACATTTCCTTGAAAGACCAGTGGTGGAGAATCAATGGTTTAGAGGGGAGTCATCTCGCAATCAGTGCCAAAGGTATTCGGACATGAGGAATGCATATGAAGTTGAGTCGCGAAGGGTAGAAACCAGGAAAATATCAGCTGATCAAGGCAGAGAGCGGCGTGCATACGAAATCTCAAGAGAAAAAATGATTGAAAGCAGAATACCAAGGCCCAGGTACGTCCTTCCAGCTAGAGGGGAGTTCAGTGAGTCTTGAAGGGTGGCCCAACACAAAAAGTTCCTTAGACCACCGACTAGGACTCAAAAGAGACGGCTGTTGAGGGAAAGAGCTATTGCAAGAAGAGAGGAGTCCGCTAAGTTGAGAAATGAACCCACAATTGATGTTCCAGTCTCCATGAATCCAGTGGGGAGTAAATCGAAGTTTGGAAGATCGGCGACTGAGGATAAGTTTGTAGAGGATGATGATGATTTGTTAAGCGAAGAGGATGATCAAAAAAGAAAAACAATTAATTTTTGCGTTGGAGAGTTTCACATCACTGTAGATTGTGCCACAGGAGTGGTGATACTACCAGAGAGGTTTAAAATGATAGAAGAAGAGAATTGGGAGTTGACGTCCCAAGAGTCAGTGCCAAAGGAAGAGTATGCAAATAAACTCCCTGAAGGGAGTTCAAGAGTGATATAAAGGAAGATCACCCAAATAAGCCTAAGCAGGTGATACTTGAAAAGCCTACACTGGCCATGACCAAGCACATAAGGCCGTTGTACATCAAGGCCCATGTCAATGGGAAACCAGTGTCTAGGGTTTTGATTCACAATGGCTCAGCTGTGAATGTTCTTCCAGTAAGAGTGTTAAGAAATTTGGGCAAAACCGAAGAAGATTTGATTCCTACTAAGGTTGCTGTTGCTGCGTTTACCGGGGAAACCACCAAGACCATTGGAGTATTCCCCGCTGATGTTACTGTAGGGAGCATGTCGTCTTTATGTGCATTTTTCGTGGTAAACTCCTCCGTCAACTTCCAAGCGTTGTTAGGCAGAGATTGGATCCATGCAAACCAGTGCATCCCATCCTCAATGTACCAACTGTTGTTATTTTGGAAAGGGGATGATGTGGAGGTTGTAAAAGCGGATGGACAGCCGTTCCAAATAAGTGCAAGTGCAGTGGAGGCCAGATATTATAATGGGGATTTCGGGCCTATCAAAATTCGTAGCAATAGCAAGAAAGAAAATCCATTGTACATGCAAACACCAACTCCAAGCTCGGTGTTAGAAAGAATCCTCAAGCCTACTGTTATCGTGCCGCCTAGGCCGATAATTCAGCCGCTGATTGAGGAGATTGATGATTGACTTGAACCAAAAAGAAAAGGAGGTAGCTGCAACCTCCATATGGAAGGCGCATGTGCAGCAAGTCCGGGACAAATTAGGGAAAGAGGAAGCATGGGACACCTATGGAACTGAGGTGGTTCAAGAAGAAGAATACGAAGAGGATGAGCTCCAAGTTGATGAATTGTTAATGGCGCCATCTCAAATGGAAGATGGCCAACACGAAGTGAAAGATCCATTAGAAGAGATTAACTTGGGGGAGTTGGAGAATCCAAAAGTAGTATATGTGAGTAAGCTACTGGAAGAGCAGTTGAAGCAAGATCTGATCAGTGTGCTGAAAGAATACAGAGATTGTTTTGCATGGAGTTATGATGACATGCCAGGGTTGGACCGGAAATTGGTCGAACACCGACTTCCACTCAAAGATGGATTCAAACCATTTCAACAGCCATCTCGTCGCATGTCGAAAGAAGTCTAGTTGAAAGTAAACGAGGAAGTCGAGAAACTGTTGAGGGCCAAGTTTATAAAGCCAATAAGATATACCGAATGGCTTTCGAACATTGTACCAGTCATGAAAAAGAACGGCAAGATCAGAATATGCATTGACTTTCGAGACTTGAACTGTGCAACTCCCAAAGATGTATACGTAATGCTGATACCTGATATGTTGATTGATTCAGTGGCTAAGCATGAGCTGTTGTCTTTCATGGATGGGTTATCGGGCTACAACCAGATTAAAATAGCAGAAAGTGACACTCACAAAACTGCATTCAGATGTCCAGGAGCTGTTGGTACGTTTGAATGGCTTGTCATGCCATTCGGGCTGAAAAACACAGGGGCCACGTACCAAAGGGCTATGAACTCAATCTTTCATGATATGATAGGACATCATATTGAAGTATATATAGACGATATTGTTGTGAAATCCAAACAAGCTGCCGATCACGTTGAACACTTGAGGAGGAGCTTCCAAACAATGAGGCAACATGAGTTAAAGTTAAATGCATTGAAATGTGCCTTTGGTGTGAAAGCAGGAAACTTTTTGGGATTTGTGGTACATCAGAGGGGAGTTGAAGTGGATAAAAACAAAGCCAAAGCTATTATGGAAGCAAATTTGCCTAGAAACAAGAAAGAGTTGCAACGCTTCCTTGGGCAAGTAAATTACTTGAGGCGTTTTATCTCTAACCTTGCAGGGAAGACCAAAGAGTTTTCACAGTTGCTGAAGCTCAAAGACAGTAGGGAGATCAAATGGGAAGATTCGCATCAGAAAGCTTTTGATGTGGTAAAGGGATATTTATCCAATCCACATGTTCTTATGCCTCCAAGTGACAACCATGAAGTAGGCCTTCCGGCCACTTGGAATATGGCAAGAAAGAAATATCCCGAGCAGGGAGTTGAGCTCACCGAGCGGAACAACGAGTAACAAAAGAAGAGCAGAAGAAAACGAGGGTGTTATGCGAACCCCGAGAGGAACCAGAAGTGAAATTTGGTATAGAAATAGGCTATCCAGCCATTTTTGTACGATTTTTAGCTCCAGATTGTAAAATTTTGTTTTAAGTAGACCGTCAGGCCACTAATGTAAATGTTTGATGGTTATGATGTAAAAAACGAGAAAGATTAATTAAAGTTGGCCAGTAGGCCACTTTTGTCATATTAAATCCATTACGTTTTGATAGAGAATGAAGAGAGGAAATGATCTCAAGTGGGGAGTTTTAAGCCAACATATGGTTGTGATTGAAGCTATTGAAATGAGTTGGGTTAAATGGATTAAGAACGAATAGAAAATTGTTCCCAACATCCAATACACCACACCCCGTACAAATCCACCTTCGTTCCACATCCATCTCTCAACAACCACAACACCAAACTACCAGTCAACAAAATATAAAGCGAAATCACCGCACGCAAGAACAAGTAAATGTGTATGCGGGAAAGGGGCCTGGCTGAAGTGCAAATGCATATACGTGTATGCGTGAAAGGGGCCCGACTGAAGTGCAAATGCATATACGTGTATGCGGGAGAGGGATCCGACTGAAGTGCAATGCATGATGCTAGGGACGAGGGATTTGTCTTGAGTGGATGCAACATGTAAGAGCATATAGAAGCACATAAAAGCACATAAGAGTTAAAAGGTACCTCCGGTTCAGAAACTCCAAACATCAAGTGATGAATATCGAGTGTACCGAAGAACCGAGGCCAACTCATGGCCAATCTCCAACCTAGGATTACCTGCTGGAAAGAAACATTTCGAAGTATACAAGAAGAACCAGTGAAAGAGGTTGCAGTAAGGCAGAGAATCAAATCGAAAATAGGGGAAACGACAGTAAACTACAAATGTGCCCATCAAACAAAATACAAGCGACTGTCTCAAACTAATCTATGCCAATCAATTAAACAAAACAAAATCAAGGGAATAAAGCGCGAAGCTGCTCCCACTTGGCTAGACACTCCGACTGAGTGTTCTCGGCCTCCTGAAGCTGTCTGGTCCAGAGTTGATAATCATCCTTAAGACTAAGGAGTTGCTGACCGATAGCTTGTGAATCACTCATGTTGCCTAACAGCGTGACCTTCAAAGTCTCTGCATCATCCAGCAAGGCGACCATCATAGCTCGGCGCCTCTGGATCTCCTCTTCCAGTTTCTTAACCTCAGCCTCCTCCGCGTCGTAGCTGGCCGCTGCCGCAACAATCTGCTCACGAAGCACCTTGTCATGCCTGTCTAGCTCCTCCTTTTTCTCACGCTTGCTTTGAAAGGATGTACGATGAGACATCATATCTGCGCTCGTAGCAAAAGCTGCATCAGACTGCGAAAATATGGTCGAAGGACCATCAAGTATGCTAGACTCAGAGGTAGCAAACTCTGGAGAAGTCTTAAGAATAGATATGGATGAGATCATCGCCAATCTTTGAGACTCCCCGAGCTGGTGCAAGCCAAGGCCAAGGAAATTTTGAACCGCCATCTTGGCATGAGCAAGAGCTTCGATGGATGGGGTACATCTCTCGAGAGTAGATGTCACGGAGGAGACACTGTCTGAGAAGCTCAGATCAACTTGGCTCTCCGACTCGCCAATGAGTCCGAGTCTCGCCCTACGAGAGCCTGTCAAGTAAATAAAGTCAAGGTCGGGCATGAGCAATAATGAAAACGTACATGACAGAGAAATAGTGGAAAGAAATTACCATAGAGGGAGTGGCTGCAACAGGCGATGAACTAGTAGGAGTTGGGATGAACCAGGAAGTAGATGGGAACTCCCGCAAGACAAATGCGTCATCCTCGGCTAAAAAGTCATTGGTTCGCTTTTCATAATCATCAGGAACCTCATCGAGTTTTACACCAGAAACTCCAGCTTGAGGGATTCCCTGTCCAGATGTTGCTGGGCTGAAATCAGTGTCGAAAGCCTCTTCACTGTCTGAAACTTCGGAGCTAGAATTCTCGGGACTTGGCTGCGCAGAGTCGGGGGTGGATCATCTTCACCAAGGATGATGGGATCATCAAAAGTGTTGCTAGGGCCAGAAATCAGCTTAGATGAATGGCGAGTATGATATCGCCGACCCACTGTCTGAAGTATATGTGCAGCCTTTCTTGTTGGGGCAACTTTAGAAACAACCTTAGTTTTTGAAGAGTGGGGTCTTGGTGGCACGGTGTCCGAACCTGGTTTGGATTTCAACCCCTCTTGTGTGTTCGCTTTTGTGAGCTTGACAGCAACAGGAACGTCTTCGTCGGGAATTGAGCCTCGCTTGCGAGTACCTATAAGAAATACCAAAACGACGCTGAAATAACAAATATTAATAACAAAGGCATCGTGTAAACATAAGTGGAAACATAAAGATACCAGACCATACCAGGGTGTCGAATCACCGATGGAATCAGGTCTAAGTACTGAGACTTCCACCAAACAGCGAATGAATCGGCCAACTTTCAGTCAATTTGCACCATCGAGCTGAGAAACCTCTGGGGTAAAGTGGATAGGAGCTGTACGGTTGCCTTAGAGAGCTTCCTAGACGCGATTTCTGAAGCAATATGCGTCAAGTCCACCGGGAAAGATAGCGTGGCGTGAGGGATCGCCGGTGAGAGCCAGAATTGATATGCATATAAAGAAGGATTATAAAATTCAAATGACCAACTTGATTTATCATTATATGGCGGGCGTGTGGAAGAACAATCTACTACCAACAATCTGGGATGGGTGTATCGGGTCAGGAGTAGAGCATCAATCTCATCAGAAGAGAGACCGTGAAAGTCGGGAAAAACACCAACCCAGAAAGGCCGGATGAGGCAAGAAACGCTAGGTCGCGCAGGTAGGTTGAATGTTTCAAGTTTCAGCTGCTGCAGATAATCCATCAGATCAGAGGCTGAAAGAATAAGACGACTTCCCATCAGTGAAGTAGTGCGCAACATAGTAGGAGGGCCAGCAAGGAAGTCCATCATGCCATGAAAGTAAGAGAAGGCCCATATCTGTAAAAACCACGACACTCCCCCTAGCTTGGAAATAGGATCGTGCCGAACGCACTGATTCAAACTGCGATATACGGACCCTAGAAGCATTACCGCCAAATTATACACTCGACCGGTGCTGAGGGAGCATGCCAAGGGCAGGTATTCAGAAGATGGCTTACCAGACAAAGGGCAGAATATATAATGACATATTAACACCTACAGAAACATGATGTGTTCAACCACAGAAGGGATGCCTGTATGCGAAGACCATTCCTTAACCACTGCCCGATAAGAGGGATAGCAGTAATGAGTATGAGCTAAAGACGGGGCAGCGGGATCATCAATGAAATAGGGAGAGTCAGGCCCAACCACAGGCAACCCCAGGAACAGAGACACGTCATACAGAGTTATGGACAGTGGGCCAAATGAGAAGATAAAAACATTGCAGGAAGGAGACCAAAACCTGAGAAGACAATCGAATAAGACCGACTGCTTGTTTATTTTCATCTTGGAAGTCATGACCAGCTGCCACAAACCCTGCTGGCGCCATTGTCGTCCGAAATGAGGTTCCATGCGGTCTATCCATTCAACCCAATCTTCAGGAACCCGTGGCCAAGATTTAAATTGGGAAGACTCACTGTGCGGCAATAAAGATCTGGAGAGCAATAAATCCCTAGCATGTAGTGAAGGTAGGGGAAAGAACAACCGATGTACTGATGGAGGGAATTGATTTTCAGGATAGGAAGGGTGCCGCACCGGGCCGATAGTAGCAAGGGCCAGAGAAGCAAAGGCTGGGCTCTTACAGTTGAACAACATATAAGTAAGAAACATTGCAATGCATAAAGAAGACCAATGATAATGGAAGATGCAATTCATACCCAGCTTTAGCATCAAATTTGTGAGAGGCCCCAGATTCGGATGCAAATGGATTAACAGCTGATATACCTAAAAGAAATGAGTTGATATCTCAAACATCTTTACCAAATAAATGAACCACAAGCCAAGGACATACATCGAAGAGTGAATCAAAGGAGTAGCCATCACCGAAGTGATAATCGAAGCCGAAAGAGTAGAAGGAACAGATGGGACGACTTCTACCGAAGATGGGGTCGGCGCATTGAAAGCAATCGGAGGCTGGGACATTACTATAGCCGATAACCTGTAAACCAATAAGACATAAACGAAGCAATTACCCGCACTTCCTGAGGACAAATGCACCACATACCTATCTTTTTCAGCATCAGTAGGGGTGACCGCAGGAACAAAGCCGGGGTCGATAGATTGATTGGGGTCAAAAACCACTGCATGCACGCAAGAAATATTCAGAAAACCAATTGCTACTGATGCATACTACAGGGCCAAACAATGGCCACTTTACCACACCTACTAAGCAAAGGCTAATGAATGGCCGAATAATACTAAATCTGTGATTCTCCACAAAAACCCGGTGTCAAAGGAGTTAGCCCAACTACACAGAAAAACCAATCGCCCATCCTTTGGTTTCTCGGATACAAAGTTATACAAAGCGAAAAAGGAAACTTCAATTCAATCAAGGCGAATCGACAAATTTCAGGGAGCCGAGAAACACAGAGTAACGATTCAAGAAAAGGGAAGAGAAAAATACCCATGGCCGTAGAAAGTGAAATCGGTTGCCCCGAGAAATCCACTGAAGCATGCGCAGCAAATGGGGAAGTCGGCGTGGACATGGGTTGCGCGGGATGAGCATAGGCTTCAAGAGGAGTGTCTAAAATTGACATAGGGGCTGCCAAGGGACGAACCGAGCCGAGTGGGGAGTTCACCTGTTCCGAGGGAGGTTGGCCAGCGCCCATTCGAGAGCTCATCGACGATCCAGAGACAGCAAGGAACGGATTAGGGCTGGCAGCGGAGCCAGCAAACGCGATGGGCGGCGAGATGGAGGCGACGGCTGAGACAGAGAGCGCGCCCGCAGCGCTTGGTTCAGAAGGGCACACCGGAGATGAATCTTGAGCCATCGGTAAGCCTTTGACGACCACGGCATAGGAGAAACAACGACAAAAGGCGACGAAGGGATTCGAAGAAACAACGATGTTCCGACAACAGCAGAGAGCGGAGAGTGAGCGCCGAAGGAGATGAAGAAAGAGGGCCAAGGATCGCGATTTGAATCTGTGGGAGGGAGTTCTACTGGGTAGTGAAAAAATCATTGAGGAATTGGGCTGGGCCCAATCTTACTAGCCCACTCCACGACAAATTCTAACGGGTCGTTCCAAATAAAATAAATAAAACTGGTTTGTATACAAGAATTTTGGCCCGTGCAATTGTTTGGGCTAAAAATAATTAATGGAAAGCTCAAATTAATTGTCAAGCCCAATTTAATTCTCAAGCCCAATTAAATGAGCCCACAACAGACTAATTCTTAATCGACTCAACTGATCACTGAGGACGTAAGAGGAAGAAGAACATGGGAGGATAGGTAGAAATCGTGGCATGAGTGGGAAAGAACATGGGTTATGGGAGAGTGGAGAAGAACCGCACTTTACAGTACAGAAATAGAGGAGAGCGGCCAAAACAGAGACACACAAACAACACAACTTCTACATCAAAAACTTGCAAAAATACTCTCTGCAAAAATTCAATCTTCAAGCGATAGGTGTTAAGATTTCTAGCATTCTCTCGTTTTTAGATTTCAACAACTTTATATTTATATGTTTATGTCTTGTAAATTCCTACGCTTTATTGAAAATATAAACAATGTCAGGCGTTTATTCCTCAATTTTTAATTGTTTTCTTTATTTTGGCGTTATAGTTGTTTTAGGAGATTAGAACCGACAGTCAAATTTAGAATTCACTTTCGGTTGTTTTTAGAAGTTAGATTTTTATCATTTTTACACAAATCGGTGCATTTTCGCACCTGGCACGCCCGTAATACCAAATATTGTGCAAACAATATGTAAACAAAAATTTTATTAGAAAATAAACTTTTTAAACACTAATATTATATCTAGAGTTCTTATCATAAATATCTATAATTTATAATTTAGAAAGATTAAATTTTATAATTTAATAAATATAATATTATCGACAAAAAAATTCAAGCAGAGGTTAGTAGCCCAGAACTTATCTAGTTCATCAGCCAGTAATACTGAGCAGAATAATGAGTTATACAATGAGTTTCAAAAATTTTTGAAACAAAAACAGAGAAGTCATACAGATTCTCAATCTTCAGCATCATATGCTAACATCATTAAAGATGATGAAAGTGATTCAGCTCTTTATATAGAGACAAAGCATCGCGAATTAATTAAATTATATTTCTCCTTATATTCATAATCTTACTAAAGATTCTGCTATCTTATATGATAGACTTAAGAAAAATCCTTTACCCTGGACAGATAAGCATACTAAAGCTGTTAAGATTATAAAAGAAAAGGTTAAAAATCTTCCTTGTCTTATGATAGCAAATCCCCAATGGGATAAAATTGTTGAAACAGATGCTTCTGATATAGGTTTTGGTGGAATTTTGAAACAAAAAGATCCCAAAACAAAACAGGAATATCTAATTCGTTTTTATTCTGGAAAATGGAATAATGCTCAAAACAATTATTCTACAGTAGCAAAAGAAATCTTAGCTATTGTTAGATGTATTTTAAAATTTCAAGATGATTTATATAATCAAAAGTTTATTATAAAAACAGATTGCAAATCAGCAAAATTTATGTTTAATAAAGATTTTAAACATGATGTTTCTAAGCAAATGTTTGCAAGATGGCAGGCTCATTTAGCTCGTTTTGATTTTGAAATTATTTATAAAAAAGGTGAAGATAATCATCTACCTGATTTTTTAACTCGTGAATATTTATCTTAATGTCTTTCTTTACAGATATGTATTCTTGAGGAAGAGGAGAGTCCTCTTATAGAGGGCGAGGTGGTAGGGGAAAACCCCCTAATATAATAGCACAGCATGGCAAGCAGAGGTTAATAGCCCAGAACTTATCTAGTTCATCAGCCAGTAATACTGAGCAGAATAATGAGTTATACAATGAGTTTTAAGAATTTTTGAAACAAAAACAGAGAAGTCATACAGATTCTCAATCTTCAGCATCATATGCTAACATCATTAAAGATGATGAAAGTGATTCAACTCTTTATATAGAGACAAAGCATCGCGAATTAATTCTTCTTATAGAAGAAAAAGATATTCAATGGGAAAAAACTCCGTGGACTATCATGGAGAGATATTTAACCAATACATCATATGTATATGGTGCTTATAAACAAAGAGGATTTTATGAAAATCTTTTATTATCAACAAAAAGTGTTGAAATAACTCATTTTTTCAGTAATACTCAGCAGAAAGGAAGTTATAAATTATAAAAGTTTATTATCAAAAAGATTATATCTATTGAAGAATGGGGTATATCTCCATTGGTTGAAAAAAAATTTTATTCTGAACCCCACAAAATGAGTTTTAAATTCAATTTTTGGGATTATGTTGAGAGGTTTAATAAAACTCTATTTTATGAAAATGAAAAAAGAAAACATACATGATTTTTAAAAATATGTGAAAATGTTTTCCATTATCCTATTCCAAATTGGTTTTTATTTTGGTGGAAAATATTTGGTCCATCAGCAAAAATTTTGCCAGAGGTTTTCATAAAACCAATGAATACTTGGTTAAATGTTTCCCCAAGTATTACCAAATCTTTTTCAGAACATTGGTTTGATGGCAAGACTATATGTCTATTTTTCATGGAATTTGGAATCCCATGGATCTGGAGATGGCAACCAGAATTCGGTTACACTGATGACGGCATTCCTTGTATTTGGAGAGTCAGTTCCACAAAATTCTGGGAAAAATTATTCAGAGATGATCCAGACACTGGAAAGCTTTATGGCTATGAAACTCTTCAAAAGATGGAGGAGAAGATTTCTCTATATCAAAAAGAATTCAATCATAAACAAGAAAAAGAAAAAGATTCTATGAGTCCATTTAAGATTCTGACTCAGAAATATTTTGAGATTTATTCTAAAGAAAAAATGATCGAAGTTTATATTGAAGAAATGAAGAAAGATCTTTATAAGAATATCGGATGCTCTGATTCTAAATCAGACAAATCAATGGCTTCAGATTCCAGTGAGAACCAATTCATTCATCTAATGCAAATGCAGGATGCACAGGATCCAGAGGAAGATATTCCTCAATTTTCTCAAATTAATGACATTTTTGAAAATCTCAAAAATTCATTAAAGGATAATATTAAAGATGATTATGATATTCATCTTTTATTCTCCGGATAAATTATGTCCAAAAGATGATTGAATAGCACATCAAAAAGTGGGTGGCATATCACAAGACTAGTGGAATCTTACTATAGTCTTTTTGACTTTTTATATTGTTACTATTTGCTTTAATAAAGCATTTTACTGTTTTTAATTTTAGTTGGAATCCGGGGTTTCATGTCCGGCACTTCCATCTATTTATAGGTTAGTTCTGTGTTCTTAGAAGAACACGGTCGAGTTTGCTCCCCTCTATTCCTCTCTTGTAAAGAACCCTTCTTAATAAAAGTTTCAACATTTTGTATAAAAGTTCCTTCTTCTGATTACAATTCTGTAAGTCTACTGTTTTTACTTTCTGTTTTTCTTTACAGTTTTTAATATTTATATTTCCTATATTAGCCTGAATGACAGGCTAAAACATTTGTGTTAAATCATCCCATTACTAAAACATGATCTTTATTTATTTGTAACTTGGAATTAAATTGAAATGATAAAAGATTTCATTTAAATTTTAGAATTTGATGTAATATAAGGGTTAATGGTTGGACATAAGGTTTAAAGACGAACCAAGAAATAGTAAACACAAGGTTCGAAGTTAATTAAGAGGCATAAATTCATGTTGTAGCCCTTCAGCCTGCTTAGCCGAGAGATGGCGTTTAAGGCGTTCATGGGTGATTTTTATGAATTTATGTTTCTGAAGTTGTCTTCGGGAAATCCTCTGTTGTTTAATTTCTCTGGTATATCTTTT
>NC_133323.1:10523429-10535724 GCF_012295235.1 Primulina huaijiensis | reverse complement strand
CTTATGGGAATAATTCAATCTAGTCTGGCTCATGGTCCAGTATATTTTGATGTTTATCCAAATTTATCTTTATCTTTGTCTGATATAAATATCTTAGACTCTTTAACATTAAATGTTAAAACTCATGGTTATAATTATACTCCTGGTACAGAAGTTATATGTATCTGTTATCGTATTTATTATAAACCATTGTTTACACTGAATCCTATGTGTAAAAGAATTGATAAAAAATTAAATGAAACAATTCTAATAGAGACTAATTTTAATAGATCTAATATTACAACCCGTAGATCTATAAAATGGGAAAAAATAGAATTTCCAGAAAACTGGATAATTGAATAAGCTGTTCCCAGAAATCCTATAATAAATAGAGATTTACAGCAAGTTATCCAAAATAATGAAGGATCTGTTCAAATACAGTTCAATAATGAACAAAGAAGATTATTACCCTCTTCTGTTTATTCTAGATCAAGATCTAGTCATTCTTTTATTTCACCTTTAGATTATATGGTAGATATTCCACAAACTTCTAGAGCTTCAACTTCTCAAATACGAGAAGAAGTAGAATCTTCAGCAGAAGATTTAATAATTAATCAAAATAATATTGTTCATCAATGTAACTTTCAAAAAGTTAAAGAAACTGATACTGTTTCAGAAATGAATTTTACTATTTAATGGATAGTAAACCAAAAATTGATTTTACTAAAGGATCTTTTGCTAGAGCAAAGATCAATGCAGAATTTTATTTACCCAAATGGAAATCTTTCAGAGATTGGTATTTTAAAAGTTTCTCTGAAGAAGAATTTGAATATATTGTTACAGAATTTTATAAATACTGTGAAAATCAAAATAAATTAATTCATTTTGTTCCTTGGTTTTTTAAAACATTTATTATAGATTATATTTCTATTCTTGAAAGAAATTATAAATTTCCTTCTGGACAGATTCAAAAATCTGTTTATCCTCCTCAACAATCTTTTATTATAGAAAAGAATAATAAAGTTTTGAATTTTACTGCTTTTTCAAGATTATTTGAAAATGATATGTTACAAATAACTGTTAAACATATTAATCAAATAATTGAAAAACAGAATTATACAAATTTATATCTTACGATAATAGGAGAAGAGATCGTTTCTCTTAAAGATCGTATTGATAAAATTATTTTAGCTATTAATAAAATTAAACCAGATGTTCATATAAAAGAACCAGAAACTAATATTGTTTCTATTGCTAGTTCTTCTATTAAATCCCCTCCAGAAATTAAAGATTTTAAATTTAAATCTTCTGTTTCTGATTTAGAAAAATTATTAGAAGAAAAATTTAAAAATCTTAATTTAAATACTCTTAATGAAGAGATTGTTAATCATTCTGATGAAGAAATTAATAAAATAAAATGGGCAGATAAACCTACCCAAACTAAATATTATTATGATAGACCTACTCCCATGGATGTTCTTGTTGAAGAACAAGAATATATTTTCTCTAATAGTTATAATGGGAAAAGTATATATGAATGGAATATTGATGGAGTTAGTGATAAACAAATTTATAATACTGCTCACAGAATGCTTATGTATAGTACTGTGTGTAAAACTTCAGGTAATACTGAAAAAAATATTGCTAGAATGATTATAGCAGGATTCACTGGCCAACTTAAAGGTTGGTGGGATAATTATTTAAATGAATTTCAGAAAAATGATATTTTCAATTCAATAAAAATTGAAGATAATATTCAAGTAGAGAATGTTGTTTATTCATTAATAACAACAATGATTGAACATTTTACTGGTAGATACACTGATAATAGTGAACAAATTCGTACTTTATTAAGTAATCTAAAATGTAAAACACTTACTGATTTTAGATGGTATAAAGATACTTTTTTATCTCGAATTTATGAGATACCAGACTGTAATAATAGTCTTTGGAAAGCCAAATTTATAGATGGTTTACCCTTTCTCTTTGCAGAAAGAATTAGAAAAGTATTAAGAAAGGATGATATAAATATTTCTTATGATAGTTATACTTATGGAAAATTAATAAGTATTTGTATCCAAGAGGGTTTAGCTCTCTGTAATGAATTAAAATTAAATAATCAAATTAAAAGACAGAATTTACTTGAGAGAAAACAATTAGGTAAATTTTGTGATCAATTTGGTATGGACTTACCTAATAAAGGTAAAAAGAAAATAATAGATAAAGACGAAAGACCTTATAGGAAGAAAAGACATTTGTCTGATAGACAAAAAGATAGAAAGAAGAAAAGAAAAAAAAGCCGTGAATTACGGAAAGCTGAAAATTATAAAGCTAAAAATAAAATAATTTGTAGAAAATGTAAAAAGCCAGGACATTATGCTAATCAATGTTGGGCTAAAAACAAAATTAATAATTTAGACATAGATGAAAATCTTAAAGATAAAATCAATAAAATAATAATGGATTCTAATCAGAATTCAGATAGTGAATCTGATAATAGTTTAGAATCTTATAATTCAGAAGAAATTTTAGAAAATGATTATAGTTCTTCAGATCAAGAAGAATGTCATAATTGTATACAAGGAGAATCTTGTATCAATAATTTAAGTTATACTGATAATTTAAATGATGAGTTTTATAAACTTATATCTCAATTTAAAGATTTCGACAAATAAAATTCAAATAAAAAATAGATTATATTCCTTTCATATGTATGGATTAAGATGATCGTATTTGATTTGATATGCTTCATATTTGTACAATGCTCCAAAGTACAATGACGTTGTCAATGGGGCGTCTTTGATTGCAGAAGATACTTATCACGAGGATAGCGATATCCGTTTGTGGAGCATCATAATAATATTATTTATTTCCATTTATCATAATAATATTATTTATTTTTTTAGTGGTCTTCAATTTATTTTTTGAAGACACAACTGACTTTGACAAATCTATTGTTACAGGGATGATTCGAGTTTTGTGAAGTGAACAAACCTAGAAGCTTCTTACATAAGCAGTATTTACGTTTCATAGAGTTTCTTTGGTAAAATTGATACTTTGAAATTTTTGTACAATTATTAGATTCATATTGGAGTTTCGCAAGCCAACGATGCAAAACCGATCAGACAAATAAACACAAAAGATTAAATTGTATATTGCACTTAAGGTTCTTGCAAGCATTATGAATGTATATATTGGGATCGTAATTCACAAGTGTCACTTGCGTGACATCCACATGTATCCACTCTTGGAGCTTACATGACAGTTGCTATAAAATTAACTTAGGGACAATAATATATTTGGTCTCGTAATTTGCATATTTTTAATTTTTTGTCTAGTTATTAGTTAATTCATGATTTTAGTCCACTAATTTGCATTTTTTTTCTCATTTTTGTTCATTTCACTA
Organism: Primulina huaijiensis; assembly: GCF_012295235.1. Lineage (NCBI taxonomy): Eukaryota > Viridiplantae > Streptophyta > Magnoliopsida > Lamiales > Gesneriaceae > Primulina > Primulina huaijiensis. The sequence goes on along the minus strand of NC_133323.1, from coordinate 10,532,339 downwards.
GATTATTGATGTGGACTAGAAAAATGTTGACTTAGAACCGAAAAATATTGTCGTGTATGATGTCACGTTGAAAAATGAATTAAAAAAAGTATAAAATAGTATATTAAAATCTTGAATGGACAAATAATAGAAAAAAAATAAAAAATATCCAAATTTACTCAAATTATGTTTTGAAAATTATTTGAGTCGGCGCCGTTGCAAACAAACATCTTACAATTATTATTATTATTATTATTTTGTCATCTTTGAGTGTGGGGGCATTTGATTGAGACAGAATTTGAATTATATGCGTGCATGTTCATAGCGGCTAGCTTGCAATAAAAATCTATATATCCAATCATGGGTTCAATAATAATTTTAATCTAAACAGACACATACACGCATATTTATACTCCAATTATAGTTATTCAAACTATATTTTATGTGCAAAATCATATTGATTTTATTTAAAAATAGAGTGTATTTAACATATCATATACAAAATTTTCAAGTGATGAGAGAAAAATTCAATTCATGCAACATAATATCTCATTATTCAAAGAAATGATCAAATTTAAGATCGGTTGAGGTGTTTAGAGGTGACGAATAAACATCTCACAAATTTTTCTTTTTCTTTGATTTTAAAGGATCTCGACTGGTGTTAGCAGTCAAAGATAAAATATCAATCTTCTAAGTGTATCAGAAAAATTGAATAATCATTGTGGAAAAAGTTCAACCGAACTTAGTGAACCAAAGCCTCTAAAAATCAACATTCTAAAAAAAATAGTCAATTGAAGTAAATGAAATGCAGAAAAAATAGCACAGAGACTTGTTTATGGAAGTTCGAAGGATATATAACATCCTTCCACGTCACTTATTCTTCTGTTTCAAGAAGAATTTCACTAAAAAAAACTTTGAGAATTATAAAAATTACAACTATCTATTTCTATAAGACTTACCAATGGCCTTACTGAAACTCTTAGTACTTCAAATTTTACACAACTTAAAACATATTTACCCAGAAAGACTATTTCAGTCGGTTACAAATACTCTCACTATAATCGATAGATCTATGATTGTACATGTGATTAGAGCTTGATTTTTCGTGTGAATATCAGAAAAAGAATGTATGGGGTTCATAAAGTGTAGAGGAGATTTTGAGTCTTGAATTGACATTATATAGATAAATTGAAACATTCATATTTGAATGACCACTACAACAAAAACGGCTTTTCGCAGCGCGCAAATTCTCTTTCCGCGACGCACATTGCACACTGCACAACTGCAAGCTGTTGAAAGTTCAAGATTATCAGCGGCGTACATGTGCACGCTGTTAATACTATTATTCGCATATGCACGCCGTGAATTTAGCGACGGTTTTTAAAAACTGTCGCTACCGTCGCTAAATTTAAAATTTTTTCTAAACCATTTTCGCGGCATGCATTATGTATGTCGTGAATAATAATATTGACGGCATGCGATTAATGTACACCGTTAATGTCAAGACACGATTTTTTTTAAAAATATTTATTATTAACAGCGCACATAAACATGCAGGCTGTTAATAATACTATTTACGGCGTGCCTTTATTGTGCGCTGCGAAAATTTCATAGGTTATTCGCAGCGTGCTTTTACTGCACGCCGTTAATAATACTATCCATAGCGTGCTTTTACTGCACGCTGTTATTTCTGTCAAGTGCAACAATATTAACAGCGCACATATGGGTGCACGTCGTTAAAAGTAATATTCGCAGCGTGTTTTTAATGCACGCTGTTGTTGACGTGCTGCGGAAAATCATTTTTCTTGTAGTGGACTATAAATCACTCGTAATGAGACCATAACAGAACCAGTACTCGATGATATGTGTCATTTATCTTTTTCCCTAAATGGAAGATGACAATAAATATCTGAAGTACTGATCTAGAACGATCACAATAAATTTGTATTTATGCTCAAACATTTTTTGAAACATATGATTTGTCGATGATTAAATTTGTCTAGAAATGGAAAAGCTTAGATTTTAGTTGACACAAAGATTCAGTGTGGCCAAAAGATATAGAGTCTATTTTTTAACTAAGGCTTCCTAAATTGAAATCGGTAGAGGTCTTCTGATTTGTACAAAATTTCCTTTTGATTTGCTTATGCTGAATTTAATTGTTTGCCAAATTTTATATATAATATTGTCAGCATCTCATCTCCAAAGCTAATAATTTTCCAACAATTTTCTCCTTTTTGGTAATTCCAAAACTCAACAAATAAAATCTTCAAATAGATATATTCAAGACAAATAAAATTTCATCAGTTCAAAAAAATTATAAATAATGGAGGGTTTTTGGAACTGGATGAACATCCCGAACTTCTGCCAGATCATCTTGTCTATATTGATTTATGGCATTGGAACTTTATGATATTTCTCCTTTTTTGCCATCATATTCCTTGATAAATTCAAATAGTTCATAGATTTGTGCGGTAAAGGAGGCTTGCACGATATCAATATTCTCAAAAATATCTTGATGATTATTCTGTTTGAGTATAGTATGTTGATTTTATTGCTTCTGCACAGAAACATTGAGAAATGTTTGAAATAAAAAACATTGTTCATGTAACTTCTTTTAGAGTTATGTTCCTTATTTCTGAAACACCATTTTGTTGACGATTCTAGTAGCAGAGTAGTCATGTCTGATTCCACGTTCATCTAAATAAAGCTCAAGATTTTTGTTAGTAAATTCAACATGACAGTTACTTCGAAATTTTTTAATCATATATTATTTCTCATTTTGTGCACGTTTTAGAAATTGAATCAGTTGAGTACTTGTTTGATTTTTGATATTGAGGAAAACTACCCAGGTGAATCTAGAAAAATCCTCTAAAATTACTAGGGTGTATTAGTACATATATATGACCAAACAAATCCAAGTGCAACGATTCTAAACATTTAAAAAAATCAATTTTTTTTGCTTTGTTTATGAATCTAGATCTGACTTGTTTTCCTTGTTGGCATGCAACACTATTAGATGACTCACATCAGATATATTAAGTCCTACCTTTGGGGTAGATTTAGTTTCACCTCTCAATCTTAAAAAGCACAAATTCTATTCTTCACATATTCAGTTTTGGCAGACCAGTAACCAAATCTAGTTTACTTAGATTATTAACTGATTTAAAGTTCAACTGATTTATTCTTTGATGCCATAAACATTTTTTTGATCATCATTAGAAGCATTAAAACACGTAGGATTAGCTGGTTGATCATGTTTCTAATCAATTTTATACGTATAATCATTTCTTGTTCCAACCAAAAATGCATCATTATCAGCATTTTTTACTGTGAATGTAAGTTTATGAAACTCTACTGAATATTCATTATCACAAAATTGACTGATACTAATAAGATTATAGCACAAAATTTTTAAGTAATGACACATCCTTAATCACAGTGTTACCATAAATAATCTTATCCTTATCCATGATCTTAACATATGAATTGTCTCCAAAAGTAATTTTATCCACTTATTCAGTGACTTCTAATAGCAGCTTAGCTTGACCTATCATGTATCTTGAACATCTAATATCTAAGTACCAAATGAAACTTTGACATCAGCAACGACCTTGTTTTCCTACAAACACATATATTGTTAACTGGTATTCAATCTATTTGGGTCTAAAGTGGATTAAATCCATTTGAAACCCATATTTGTACTAGCCTAAGAGATCATGCACAACGTGTGTTCAATGGGGTGTTTGCAACAAATAATCTAAAATAACTTTTGCCATAACGCATACTATCATGATGTTCCCACATGTTTTTCTTTTCGATCAGTCTGTATATCTTCTGAACTGGTCGGCTATTCTAGAATCGGTAATGGTCACCCTTCATCAAGATATGCTCTACTGAGACTGATCCTCCAATGGATTCATTATATTGAAAATCTTTTCTATCAAGTTGAACATAACTAAGTCCAAAATGTATTCCGTTATTAATATGATTTAATGACTTTTTCAACTAGAATTTCAGGTTCTTTATGTTCATATATCGTACTGAATCTTACAAAGTGACTGTATTTACCTTTGCATGTGTTCAAGTGCGATTGAGTACTGGTTTTAGAAGATGCACTTTCATTGTTGTTAAAGCCGAGATACGTTCTGTCTCCAGATTGCTTTTGTAACTCTTGTAACTTTTCTAGAAAAATATAAGATTTATTTCATGCATTTACCAATCACTACAAAAAAACGATGAGATCACGACGGTTGTAGGAAAAACCGTCACAATTATAGCGACGGGTTTAGAAAAACCGTCGCTACAGTAGCGACGGTTTTTAATATAACCGTCGCTTACAAAAATAAGCGACGGTTTATAAAAACCCGTCGCTATTGTAGCGACAGTTTATCATACCCGTCGCTATGTCAGCGACGGGTTATTGCAACACGTTGCTAATCTTACGACGGCTCGAACCAACCCGTCGCCATATTAGGCGACGGGTATTATGACCGTCGCCTTTGGCGACGTTTATATTAAAGTCCGTCGCCATATTAGGCGACGGGTTTTTTACCCGTCGCAATATACGGCGACGGGTCTTGTTTACCGTCGCTACTAGCGATGGCTTGCATAAACCGTCGCCGATCTAGATCGGCGACGGTGTATCAAAAATCGTCGCAACAAGCGACGGTTTAAATTAAAACTGTCGCTATTGGCGACGGTTTATGAAAAAACCGTCGCTATGATTATATATATACCGAGGTTCGCGAACATTTTCTTCATCGATTTTCGCCTTTCTTCTCTGGTATTAGCGAGACTATATAATTTTGTAAATTTGCTCGTCGGTGTGTGATCTTCCAACGTTACGTGGATCTGTAAATCTTCGCGCACATCAGGTTTTTAAAGCGTTTTCTTTACAAGATATGAAATTTTAATTTTCACGTAGTAGTTTATTTATGAATTTTAACGTAGTATTTGATTTATAAATTTTAGTGTAATATATTATTTATTTTGTAAATAATGCATGATTTTTTTACATATTTAAAAACTTGTAGGCTTCAATGGATAACACAGATAGAAGTTGGATGTATCGTAGGTTGGAGAATGGGTTCTTGAGTAGTGAATTTTGTGTTGGTGTTGAGACATTTGTGTCATTTGCACTAAGTCATCCTGAGTGTTTATTGGATGAGAAATTACGATGTCCATGCAACCGTAAGAAGTGTCGAAACAAATGTTTTGAGGAAGCCGAGACTGTTAAGTTTCATTTAGGTAGATATGGTTTCGTACCGAACTATTATTGTTGGCAGTTTCATGGTGATCAGTACGTCCCTCCTATGTTTCCAAACTTCAATATGGAGGCTCCTTCTTCATCTACTTATTTCGTAAACAGATCAACTCAACAAGAATTCATTGACCCGATTCAATCTGATCAATACTTTTGTAATACTGAACACGGAAACCAATACTTCGATGACACAAATCAAAATGAAACGAATGAATTTGCCGAAGAAAATCCCCATACAGACTCTGGCAATGATGATCCTCAAAGTCCAAACAGTCCTGTAAAATCTCTGTACGAAATGATTAAATCTGCTGAGAAAGAAATTTGGGATGCAAATCCACACGGTCATTCTTTGTTGTCTGTGTTAGCTCGATTATTGAAGATGAAACAAGAGCATAACATGTCTGAGCAAAACTACAATGATATGTGTCAATTAATGTCTAAGCTATGTCCTTCCGATAACTCAGTGCCTGAGAGTTTTTATGCGACAAAGAAACTTATTAAAGATCTTGGACTTCTAGTCGAGAAAATAGATGTATGTCAAAATAAGTGCATGATATATTGGGGGGAAGACGACTCATTGACAGAGTGTAAGATTTGTCAACATCCTCGGTACGTGCGTAGCAGACGTCGATCTACTAATCGTAAAACACAAACTCCGTACAAAAAGATGTATTACAAGGTGATGAGTTACTGAAGATCACCCATTGCGTCGAAATAGAGTTATGTTTATTCGTGGAAGACGTGTTCTGGGCCCAGCGCCAATTTTCAAACAAGGTGATGAGTTACTGAACGAGTTGGACGAATACGGATTCAAACCTTCGTATGAGGTTGACTCTGAAACGATAAGCAAAGAAATTGCTAGTTATGTGCAATGTGGATGGAGAAGAAGAAGTATACTTTGGGAACTTCCTTACTGGAGTATAAACTTGATTCGACACAACTTGGATGTGATGCATGTTGAGAAAAATGTTTTCGACAATGTCTTCAACACTGTTTGTAACATACAAGGACGCACAAAAGATAACGCAAAAACAAGGGCAGATCTCGTCCAAAGGAATATAAGACCAGAGTTACATCCCGACGGAGAGACAGGTCAATATCCTAAAGCAGCGTACACTCTTGACAGGAGAGGCCGACAAGTTTTATTCGGTTGGCTTAAGGATGTTAAATTTTGTGATGGTTATGTCTCCAAAATGGCACGTTGTGTGGACATGCATAAATTGCGAATGTTTGGGATGAAAAGTCATGACTGCCATGTGTTCATGCAACGTTTGATTCCTGTTGCATTCAGGGAGTTGTTACCACGTCACGTTTGGGAAGTATTGACAGAGCTAAGCCTTTTCTTCGCGGACTTAACATCGAGAAACATCAAACAAAGTGATATGATGCGTTTAAATGATGATATTGTCCTCATTTTGTGCAAGTTAGAAAAGATTTTTCCCCCTAGCTTTTTCGACTCCATGGAACATTTATGTGTGCATCTACCTTTCGAAGCTCGCATCGCAGGTCCTGTTCAATTTAGGTGAATGTATCCGTTCGAAAGATTTCTTAGAAAGCTGAAGAACACAGTTCGTAATAAGGCACGGGTTGAGGGTTCGATATGCAATGCCTACTTGGTTAAGGAGGCGTCAATATTCTGTCAGTACTACTTCATTGAGACATCGACAGCTAGGGGACGAAAACGTAGACAACATCAAGCAACTTACAAAGACACTGGAAGCACAGAGATGTTGTATATTTTTCGCAGTCGAGGACGAAAGATTGGAGCGGGAAGGTCTAGATGGCTAACTGCTGATGAATATCAAGAACTTGCCACATATATTTTACTGAATTGCGAGGAAATCACGCCATTTGTCAGGTAATTATTTAAATTAAAATGTTAATAAAATTTTCCCTCAAACTAAATACAAGTTTCATGAACAGAATGTACGAAGACTACTTGCACAGAGAGAATCCACACTTGAATGACGCTAATATTGACTCCTTGTTGCATACCAATTTATTTGGGTGGTTCAAGAATTACGTAAGTAAATATTTTCTAACTATTTAAGTTTGTGGACAATAACTCGATAAGTGAAAGTTTAATTTTTATTGTAATATATTTATCAATGTAGGCTGAATTGCAGAGCGCAGAATCTATGTCTCCAATGATAAAACAGGTTGCAGCAGGTCCATTTCAAAAGGTCAATACGTATCGAGGATATAATGTCAATGGTTTCAACTTCCACACGGTCAATGATACAACTTATAAAGCAACAAACAACTCAGGCATTCAAGTTAGCGGTCAGTACAAACGTGGAGAGTGTACAGAGTATTACGGACAAGTACAAGAAGTAATTGAAGTTGAGTATTCTGGTCTTCCACTGAAGCAAGCAATACTTTTCAAATGTTCTTGGTTTGATATCAATCCTCGTTCAGGCACGCGCGTACACAGTAAGTACAAGATTGTAGATGTTAATTGTAACAGAAGTTTAGGTTCATAGGAGCCATTTGTCTTTGCGACACAAGCGTCACAAGTGGTCTATTTGAGATATCCTACGACAAGAAGAGCTGTTTCAGAATGGATGTATGTGAGCAGTTTGCGTCAAAGAGCTTATGTCTCTGATGTCACCACACCTGTTACCTCACCCGAGGATATCACAAATGCTTTTCAGAACAATGACAGTGAAACACATGCTGTTGAAACTTAATTTCTGTTAGCATCGCAAAATCTTGTCGATGTCGATGTTGTGTATGACATTGAAATGGATGTACACTCTACTGATAGTGAAAGAGATGAATCTGTTCCAACCCACGATGACGAACGACAATGTCATCAGAGTGACTAGGTTTGTTTCACAACGATTAATATAAATTTCCGTGTACTAAATGTTTAATATTGTGTATTGCATGTTCAAAACTTTTATTCATTATCTAAAATCTTTATATTAACGAAATTTTTGGGTTTGCAATTTACACACTATGTCTGGACATCGCGATGATTCCCCGTCTCCTCCACCGCCTGATAACAGGATTGAGCTCACCATCAGGGATGGGATGTAAGTAAATTTTTTTTAAAACTTAAAGTAATTGTTTGAAAATATTTTGTTCTAATTATTGAATTCTTTTACAAAAAAGATTACGACAACATTTTTTCCTGGTTATAGATTTTTCCCACATAATAGTCGTGTCTCGAGATACATATCGGCTCAGTTCTCACTGCAGACATGTGATCCCAGCTGGTCGTGGAGGTATGTGACACCTGAGCAGCGGCAGTGGTACTGGGAGCTGTTCTGTGTAAGTATTTATTAAAACAATTACTATTTACTATAAAATGTTTCAATTTTTATTAAACGAATAACTTAAAAAAAAATATTGCAGACGAGGTATACATGGGCTGCTGACATTGATGCTCAGGTACGGGACTTGTGGTTCCATACCACTGCCACCCTATACCGCCGGACCATTCACGGCTGGAGGACTAGTGGCCATCATCCACAGACGGTCATGCCTGAGAGATGGGCTGCTTGGACTGCTACCTGGCAGCAACAGGATTGGCAGGACAGAGCCGCGAAGAACAAGGCCAACAGGAACAGCGAGCCTGCAGGTCAAGGTACAGGGACGACGAAACATATTGTAGGTGCGAAGACGTACAGCGCTCACGGACAAGATTTGGTATTTCTTCCAGT
>NC_133323.1:10456632-10523373 GCF_012295235.1 Primulina huaijiensis | reverse complement strand
TTTTTTATCAACATCACAGGAGGAGATGGAGCGCTACATGGCTGAGTCGATGACCCCTGTAGATGATGGATCAGAGCATGCTGTTCCTAGCCCGCGGTCGGTGAACAGCATGTTCAAGAGTGTGGTTGGGGGGAAGAAGAAGGGGAGGATGTACGGGTGTGGGTCGATGGCCAGCACCTTATATCCAGATGAGATGGCTCCGGGTAGACGTGGTGGGTCATCGGGCGTCAGTCAGTCGTCTCAGTCCCAGCAGATGGCAGACATGCGACAGACTCTAGACTCATCGTTACGCCGTAACGATGAACTTTACGAGAGGATGTAGGCAACAGAGGCGGAGAACGCCATGCTGAGAGATCGCATGGTGTCACTAGAAGAGCAGGTCCGAGTCTTAGTTGCAGGCATGTCACAGGGAGCTACTGCGCATACATTAGGCCGCACGCTGCTTGGACCAGGCACTTCTCACAGATCACGTGGCGCATAAGTTGCTTCTTCATCTCGTACCCACAGATTATCACAAAGTTATGTTCCTCTGACGCAGGGGTACGGGGATGGAGATGACGACGATGAGGAGAATCAGTCACCTGAGGATAGTTTTTTTTGATTTTTTTTACGACATTTGCACCAAACACTTTCATTAACCTTTGTAGATTTGTAGATTAGTAATATGATTATATTTCTCAAATTTTGTTATTTTTTTTTCAATTGTACTGGACACAATATATTTTTATACATATTTAAAGGAAATTTTAAAAAAAATAATAGAAACAGGCGACGGTTTTTCTTAAACCGTCGCTAAATATAGCGACGGTTGTATATTAAACTGTCGCTTACTATAGCGACGGCTATGCCAAATTCCGTCGGTAAAGCGACGGTTTTTATATAACCGTCGCTTAGTATAGCGACGGTATTGTGATAAACACCGTCGCTACTATAAGCGACGGTCTAACTAAACCGTCGTTATATTAGCGACTGTTTGACAAACCGTTGCTAACTTAGCGACGGTATTGTTCTACAAAACCGTCGCTACAGTGTAACGGTTATTGAGAAACCGTCGCTGAGGGAAGGTGACGCGACCTCCGGTTACGGATCACCAAACCGTCGCTAAAACCGTCGCCTAACCCTTTAGGCGACGGTTTTAGCGACGGTTAGCCGTGTTTTTTTTTTTGTAGTGAATAGAGACAACATCTTATTCTAATTTAGTAGCATCTGATAATCTGCATCTAGCTAGTCTTTCATTCTTAGTCCTTAACTTAATTACTTCAGCCTTAAGACCTTCCTCTGTCTGAATTCCCAGCTCAAACTCGTAGGCTTTAATATACCAAAAAGGTCATGCAGATCGAGTTTGTTGAGGTCCTTGGACTCTCTCATAGTCTCAGTCTTTACGTCACATTCTCTAAGCAGTGCTCTCGTAACCTTCAATGCATGTTCAAGGTTAAAGTACACTTTGCCAAGTGATAGAAGTTCAATAACAATACTTCTAAAACATTCATCAAATTCATTGTGAGCCTCGCCGGGATTCATTTTGGCATTGTCAAACTTTTGCATTGCTACGATAGCTGTTCTCTTTGGTTTGATCATTGTCCTAGAAGAGTTGTGTCAGTTTCTCCCATATTTCTTTGACTGTTAAACATGTCTTGATTTTGCTAAATGTTTCTATTTCAGGGTTTTTTATAGGACTCATTTTGCCAGGTGTATCTGAATTCGAATTTTTCAATCACCATAATTTTCTTTTGAAAACATCGGAATCTTGTCAAAGGATACCATTTTAAAATATATAGCTCTGATCCGTATCGAATTAGAATTTAGAGGGGGATGGTGAATAAATTCTTAAAATATTTTATTGAAATTGAGCTGTTCTTAACAATTTTAGGCTGTTAAGACAAATTCTTGAACGGTTGGTTAGCTTTATTAGACCACTAAAAGATAAACAAGTGCAAAAAAAGGTCTTGTTTGACTAGTGGTAAAATATATATTTGGTACGGAAAATTATTTAACAAAAAAGGGCTAGATGTGCAAGCAGATAGTATAATGTGCGTAATGTAAAGAAGACAATTATTTATGGATGTTCGGAGATAAATACTCATACTTCACCCTTCTTCCACTTAATAAGAAATCCATTAAAAGGTTATGATTTTACAACTTCATGGAACAAATCACTTCAATTAGGACTGATCACTGTCTAAGTTGAAACTCTTAGTGATCAATTTATAAGTTATGGATGTTTAAGAACCATCGATTCACTAGAAAACATCAATATAATCCAACTGTAAGCTTTGAACGGCTTGAATTGGTAATGTAGCACAATATGATCCTTGAATATCTGAATGATTCTAGTAAGCGTGTGATAAGTTAAGCAGCATGAAGTATGATTGCTTAAGTGTGCTCAAATATCTTGGAATATGCATATTTGAAAGATGTGTGGAAGCTTGTAATCATTATTCAACTGATTCTCGTTCTTCACTTTTGAATATGTATATTTATAGTTGAAAAACTTACAACAATAGGATTTTTTTTTTCAAAAATCATATTTACTAACTCTCGACATAATGATCTTGTCACTTTCATCATCGTATACTGCAATAAGTGTCAATAAATGCCCCTTAGCTTTTTACGACTTTAGCTCGTGTAGCTTCTGAAAAGTTAATTGACTTTGGACATTTTAGGAAACAACATGTTATTTAGAGTTGGAAGGATAACGTGCCATAATACTTTAACAGAAATGGATTGAGTTCAACGTATCCTCCTTGGTTTGCTCATATCTCACTGGTTGAAGTGCAATTGGAGTTTAACAGTTACACTTGTGAACTTCATTTCTGATTTGATTCAGTCAGAAAGATGATCTCTACAACTTGGGTTAATAACATTCCTTGAGTGATATGATTTGATCAAGTCGACTGGAAAACCAGTAAAAACAAAAAATAAGCGGCTGGATCTTGAAACAACTCGATGCTGTTATTAGTCAATAAAAAAAGTTTAGATAAAAGATATTTCTCCTTTTACTTAGGATAAAAGAAATATTCTAACAAAATGATAATATCCATGCATTCAAATCACCAACACTTTATTTAATACACAACTAGAGAAATTAGAATTGTGATTTTTAGTTTAAAACCTACATTAATATTCCAGAAAATGTTTTAGTTTTTGAAATATTGTCCTTTCCTTGCTAGTAAGGAAAATAAAATTATAAAAAGGAAATAATTTGTTTGGATCGGATTAGAGTTTAGAAGAGTTGAATAATTTATTTCAAAATTTTGAGCAGATCTTAACATTTTTTAAGCTGTTAAGATATATCATTGAACAACTTGCTTGAGTTGAAAACTCTTAGTATATGCTTCAACAACTTTTGGATGTTTAAGAACCCTCAATTAACCAGAAATCACAATGTAACCCAACGGCCAGCTTGAACTTCTTGAGTTGATTGGGGTGGTATAAAGTGATCCTTGAAGATGTGATATGTTCTGATAAGGGTCTGATAGTTGAGCGGCTTGAAGTATGATATCTTAAGTGTGTTAATAAATCTTGAATAAATGCAGACTTGAAAAATGTAAGCTTGTTTAATCGTGATACAACCGCACTTTTTTACTTTGAAATCTGCATGTATATATAGTTGAAAAGTTCCAACGGTCGGATTTGTTTTCAACGATCATTTGTACTGTTACCCGTGAAAGGGGATCGGTTACGATGACCGAAAGCGCAACGGAAGTTTAAAATTTTTATTTTTCATAAGAAATTTTAGGCCACCTTGATTTAATGTGTAGCAAATACAAAAACAACAAAATGTCATACATAGTGTGTTTAGAAAAATATACCTATCAATCTCAAAGGATTGATGTATGGCTCCAACTAAGGTGTAAACACCTTAGCTCTTCAATGGTAGAAACTATCTTCAAGCTTCCTTTGAGCACTCCTTGCTCAACTATTAAGCCCACCACCAACTAGGTAGATCCCCTCATATTTTGCACTAGAAAAATATGAGGATTTTTCTTTGAGAAGTGAGTGTTTTCTCCAACCATTGAAGAACAAAAAATGGAGAGAATGAATAGTATTTTCGGCCACTATTCATGCTAGGAGAGAAGGAGAGACATTTTTTTGGTTGTGGGAAAAGTTAAAGTAAAAAAGTTGCATGCCAAGCCTTGGTTATACAAAAAGTTGTCTCCCAACCTTTCACCTCCCATACATGCAAATATTATATGGTTTTTAACAAATTAAAAACCCATGGACTTAATTTAATTATCTCAAACATTTTTGAGACTAATTAAACATTACTTGAATTTACTCAAGTCCACTAGTTAAATAATTTATTTAAATTGAGCTCTACAAGACTCAATATGATTTAATCAATTCAACACTTGAATTAATTTAATTATTTGGACTCTACTAGGTCCACTAGTGTTTAATTAATTCAACACTTGAATTAATTTAATTTAGTCCATAATAATGTTTATGAAAATCACAATTTTCAAATACATTATTTATTTGGCCAAATTTTAATTTAAGAACACATTCATAAATTAAAATTACATTTCTCTCATAGAAGTCATACTTCTATTTTTCCTTACGCCTATAAACTCATTTATAAGCCGTTCAACACATTGAACTGTTTTCTCCTTTATAGAAGTCATACTTCTAATTTTCCTTACGCTTATAAACTCCTTTATAAGCCGTTCAACACATTGAACTATTTTACTTCTCAACGGGATCTAGAAAGCTAGTACTTGTGTGGCCCTCAATGGTTCATTGATACAACTAGCCGTGGGTTCACATCTCCATGTGATTCGGACTAAACATGTCCTTATATGAGCATACCCCAATTGCTCCATTCTTATTTATCAACTCCTTGATAATAAGAACGTCAGAACTCAAGTCTGATAGTACCCAACCAATCATGTTAAACGCCTAGCAGCATCGCTTACATGATTCCCTAGGTATCAAATGATAGTGCCTGCAAGAACCATTCAATTATGGTTAGCGTACAGTACGGTCCCTTCAACTCATATATCCCGACCGATTCGACAACCATTGGTATATCGAGAGTTGTCAATGAATCGATACTATGTGTCATGTCGTAGTTGCATCGATGGTGTAATCTATGAAACCCCTTTCATAATTACCACCATACTCTGATCAGAGATTTCAAACTACATATACATGAAAAACACATAGGATATCCATACCCGTAGGTAAGCGGTGAATCCCCGACTACAATGCATCGACTCCTATATGTTTCGACAGAACACCCAACCTTGCCACCTGATGACCCCATGAGAGTCGGTAAACAAGTCAAAGTGTAATTCTAGCACATAGAGTCTCAATGTTGTCCCGGGTCATAAGGACTAATGGTGTACAACCATAAACTAGGACTTTTCCACTCGATAAGTGAGAACCACTTGGAAAGTCCTTTCATGGAGGGTTGTTCAGTGCACTCTACCAGGAGCACCTATCTGCATGCTCGGACATCACAATGTCCCCTACCAATGAAACATGGTACTCACATCGCAGATACTAGTCTCAAACTCGAGCGGCCTATATCCTTCTTAGCGGCGGCTGAATCGACTAGGAACCGTTTAGAATATACAGTATTCCAAATATGAGTTTCATGATACTCATCATATGAGCATCTCATATTCTTTCTACTATTTGTATATTCAAGGGCTTTATCTATGCAACTAGCATGGGTATATAGATAAAGATGTGTCAAAATAATAATTTCAAATATTATTAAAATAAAGATTGCTTATACATAGAGTTTCATTGTGAACACTCGGCCAACACTTGGCTCGACGTGCACCTACTCTAACAACCCGACAGGATGAACATGTCTCTTTCAGTATCCGTGCATATCATTAAATGTTCATTTAATGTTAATTGTGATTTTGTGACTTTAAGCTACCGGCTTCTAAAAAAGATGATAGGCCATGGACGAAATCGACAACTTTCTGTCATTTGAGAGTTGGTAGGATATTGTGTAATCATTCTATATCTAATAGTTGTTGAATGGTTTGACTTGCACTATCTTTAGAATTTATCATATCTGAACGGTTGCAGTGTGGTTGAAGTTTTAACGATTTAAACATGTGTACAGTATTTAAGAACTGATCCGGTCTAATGACAGATTATCACTTGCAGATAGAGTTTTGAACGACTTGAGTTGATCGAGCAGTCTGAAAATTCTGAAGTACAATCGATAAGTGGTTCGATCTTGAAACAGTTCGAGGTTGTTATTTGTCGATTACCAAACCTTAGGATAATAGAAATATTCTAACATAATCAATAGAGTTTTGATAAATGATGTAGAAATTCTATTTTAAAATAAGTAAAAGAGTAAATGATTTTTTTAATCCATTAACTTAATTGTCCAATTTGATCTTTTAGTTCTTTAAGTTTGATTTGATTACATTAAAATTTAATTTTTGGTTATTCTTGTTTATTTGCTTACGTAACACTGGACAATGTTGATGTGACAACTAAATAAGTAATTGATAAATCATTGTAGATTTTAAAAAAACTAAAAACATTAAAAAAGAAAAGATCCAACACTTAAAATGATAATAGAGCAACAAAATATAATCTAAAATGAAGATGATGAAGAAAACTATTGGAAGAAATAAATACAACGATTGATATTAAAAAAATACAAGCTTTATGATGAAAGATGGTTCCATATTATGGGAAAATAGTACATAAAAAATAAGATAACCTGAACTATTAAGTTATTAAGATAAATTTTAGAGGATTTAAAATAAGTATTTATTTTAAACATGTCTTGTATGTCTGACATAAAAAAAATAATGTGTAATATTGTACATGTACAACGATATCAATTTTGTTAATATCGAAACAAAATAAATTTAATATTATCATGACATTATTTCATTTTTTTAGTTAATTTTTACCAAAACAACATGTTTTCATGTATGTGGGACCACATACATATTTTTTTATTCACTCTATCTTAAAAATGTCCAGTTTTTTATTTTTATTTTCAAACAATATCTATTTATGACTTTTCTCTTACTTTTCAAATTTTATATATTTAATCACTTCTCTAAAAGCATAATCTTCGGCCTAAACATCATAAATCAACTTGATTCCTTATTAATTTATCTAAAGATTTCAACTGTTAAACAAAAAATCACAGTTCATTTATTGAGATCATCAAATAAATAAATTGATATACTTTTTAAATAATTATGTAAAACATTAAAATATTATTTTTTAGGTACCATAGAAAGACATATAGTTCTTGAATTTTAAAATGTATATAAATGATCATAATTATAAATTAAGTTATTAGCTCCACATATTGTCGAGGATTTCGAAATTGTAAATCTTTAATTTGGGTTAATTTATCGGAAACAATTTTAATTTCGATTTTTATAGTTATGTCTAGCTAACTGTTTGGGCTAAAATAATTAAATTATAAAGCCCACATTAAATTATAAATCCTGGGTTAAGTTATGAAACCTAATTAAATAACACAAGCCCATAGCTGATCAATTCTTATCAATTCAAACCGATCGCAAGGCGTTGGAAAGGAAGGAAACCGTGGGAGGAAAGAGATGAAGATCGCAGGATGTAAAGTAGAAGAACGCGAATCATGGGAGAGTGGGAGAACCGCATAGCTGCTGGACAGAAGAAAAGAGATCGGCAAACACTAAAGACAAACAACTCTCTACAAACACAACTCTACGCACAAAAATTCTGCAAATACTCTCTGCTAAATTCAAGTCTTCAAGCACTAGTTTTTAATCGTTCCAGTATATTTCTAGCATTCTAGGACTTGTCATTTTAGATTTCAGCAAATTTATTTATTATATTTTTATGTCTTGTAAATTTCTACTGTTTATTGAAAATATAAACGATGTCAGGGGTTTATTCTTCAAATTCCAGTAGTTTTCTTCATTTTGGCATTGCATTTGTTTTAGGAGACTAGAACTGACGGTCAAATTTAGAATTCACGTTGCTTGAATTTTTAGAAGTTAAATTTTCATCATTTTCACATAAGTTGGTGCAACTTCGCACCTGGCACGTCTGCAAATATCAATATTGTGCAAACAATTTTTGGCACGCCCAGTGGGACCATCACTATGCCGCCAAGAAGAAAAGAAAACGTCAATCAAGTGGATGGGGAGTCTCAACCAAGCCAGGAAGAGGTTCACGCTCCACTAACAGAGCAGCCGGCCGCTGACGAGCTAACCAGAGAGTTGGATTTGCATCCAAGTAAGGTTCTAGAGGTGTATGCTCATATTTCAAACCAGTTGGTTGAAGAGTTAACTGCGATGAAATTGAAGAAATATCACAAGCACAGTCCAAGGCTGTGTCTGATTGCTTGAAGACAGTATTGGGAAAACCGAACCAGTCAACCAACAAAGAGCAGAATGTAAGTGAAAAAGAAGGGAACCTAGGAAGCAACCAAGTTTACTCTCCCAAATCAGCCAGAAAGAAGGTATACACCACCTCACAAGAGAGAAGAAACCTTAGGAGGGAGAGATCAACCATATCCACATGCTCATGGAGTGGGGAGCTCGAAGCAACCTGTTACTCAGGTGTACATCATGAAAAATCCTTTGTATCAACCGGGAGCGTATGAAGATATGTCACACATGGATTATCAAGGAGTAGATGAGGGCTTCCCAGGAGGTAATATTTGTTTAAAGGCAGTGTTTCAAGCTCGTTGGCAAATTACTACCATCACCAACTCCAAGCTCGGAACATCCACGGGATTGATCCAAAGATAGTGAGAGAAACTGTTCAAGAGCTATATAGGCTGGCCTTGAGACAAATAGGCCGCCCAGAGTTTCACAAACCGTATCCAGACTACATAGACGTGAATAATCCGTACCCAAAGGGTTATAGAATTCATGATTTCAGTTTATTCTCCATGGAGAATGGCCAGTCCATCATGGAACACATAGCCAGGTTTACCATCTAATACGGGGAATTAGCCAACCTCGAGAACTTCAACAATTTAAAGTTATGGCTATTACCGAATTCTCTCACAGGGACTGCATTTGCGTGGTATGCCTCACTCCCCAGAAATTCAGTGATGAGTTGGCAAGAGATGGAAAGACAATTTCACATCCAAGTCTATAGAACAGAGCCAGAAGTGTGTATTGCCGATTTATCTAAAGTCACCCAAAAGAAAGGAAAATCTGTAGAGTCTTTTATCGACAGGTTCAAAAAGATGAAGAATAGGTGCAAGGTGTTCCTACCTGAGACTGAGTTCGTGAAGATGGCTCAAAAAGGGCTGGATTTTGAATTAAGGAAGAAATTCCAAGGCATGGAGTTCAGAGACTTCTTTGAGCTTGCTGCCAAAGTTGCTGAATACAAAGAACTATTGCGGGAAGAGTCATACAAAAAGAGAATTGCTATGGGGTCTTATTATCAGGAGGTAGAGGATGTGGCATTGGCAGAAATTCGATCAGCTGGTTCTTGCACAATTCCCCTGCTAAAAAAAGAGCCGACAAAACTTGAAAAGAAGAACAGCTTCCAACTCCCCAAAGATATGCAGTATACATTTGATGTGTCAAAGACTGAGGAGGTTTTCGATTTCTTGGTGAAGGAAAAATTCATCACCTTTCCACCTGATCACAGGTTGCCACCCACAGAAGAGCTGAAAGGTCGAGAGTATTATAAGTACTACAACTCCTACAATCATGCAACTAAATCTTGTTGGTCGTTCAAGAACATTTTGCAGGACAGAATTAACAAAAGAGTCGTGAAGTTCCCTAACAAACAACAGTCTATGGCTGTGGATGATGATCTTTTTCCCCCAGTAAACTTGGTTAATGTGAATGTGACAGATTTGAGGGATCTTCTCAATGAGAAAAGAAGCCAATCCTTTACAGTGAAAGACCGAATAATCAAGAAATGCAGGATCCCGAAGAGTCAATTGTTTGAAGCTCATGGAAGGAATAGTGTTGATCGAGTAAGAACAGTTCAGCAACGTTTCCCCAGAAATGTTGGTGAATCCGCGGTCTATCGGCCGAGGAACCAACATTTGTACGAGATACCAGTGCATAATAATCAAGGGTTCAGAGGGGAATCATCTCTTGAGCAGTACCAGAGGTACGCGGACAGGAAAAACATATGTAGAGTTGAGTCGCGAAGGGTGAAAACAAAGAAAGTATCAGCTGATCAAGGCAGACAGCGGCGTGGGGATGAAGTTTCGAAAGAGAAAATGATGGAGGGAAGGGGAGCTAAGACTAGGTACGTGCTCCCTGCTAGACGTGAGTTTGATAAGTCTTGGAGAGTGGCCCAACACAAAAAGTTCCCTAGGCCACCTACTAGGACTCAAAAGAGACAGCTGTTGAGAGAAAGAGCTATTGCAATGAGAGAAGAGTCTGCTAAGTTGAGAAATGAACTTATGATTGATGTTCCAGTCGCACGTGATCAGGTGGAGAATAAGTCCAAGTTTGATAGATCCGTCACTGAAGATAAGTTGGTAGACGAAGACGATGATCTATTAAGTGAGAAGGATGATCAAAAAGGAAAAACAATTAATTTTTGTGTTGGAGAGTTTCACATCACTGTTGATTGTGCCACAGGAGTGGTGATAGTACCAGAGAGGTTTAAAATGATAGAAGAAGAGAATGAGGAGTTGATGCCCAAAGAATCAGTGCAAAAGGAAGAACATGCAAATAAACTCCCTGAAGGGAGTTCAAGAGTGATTATAAAGGAGGATCACCCAAATAAGCCTAAACAAGTGATACTTGAGAAGCCTATACCGGCCATGACCAAGCACATAAGGTCGTTGTACATCAAAGCACACATGAATGGGAAGCCAGTGTCTAGTTCAGCTGTGAATATTCTTCTAGTAAGAATGTTAAAAAGTTTGGGCAAAACTGACGGGGACTTGATTCCTACAGAAGTTTCTGTTGCTGCATTTACAGAGGAAACCACCAAGACCATTGGGGTATTCCCTGCTGATGTTACTGTAGGGAGCATGTTGTCTTTATGTGCATTTTTCGTGGTAAAATCCTCCGCAAACTTCCAAGCGTTGTTAGGCAGAGATTGAATCCATGCAAACCAGTGCATATCATCCTCAATGCACCAGCTGTTGTTATTTTGGAAAGGGGATGATGTGGAGGTTGTAGAAACAGATGGACAGCCCTTTCAAACAAGTTCAAGTGCAGTGGAGGCTAGGTATTACAATGGGGATTTTGGGCCCATCAAAATTCGTAGCAATAGCAAGAAATAAAGTCCATTGTACATACAGACACCAACTCCAAGCTCTGTGTTGGAAAGAATCCTCAAGCCTACTGTTATCGTGCCGCCTAGGTCGTTAATTCAGCCGCTGACTGAGTAGGTTGATGATTGATTTGAACCGAAAAGAAAAAGAGGTAGTTGAAATCTCTATATGGAAAGCGCATGTGCAGCAAGTACTGAACAAATTAGAGGAAAAGGAAGCATGGGACACCTATGGAACTAAGGTTGTCCAAGAAGAAGAGTATGAAGAGGATGAACTCCAAGTTGATGATATATTGATGGCGCCATCTCAAATGGAAGATGGCCAACACGAGGTACAAGACCCATTAGAAAAGATTAACTTGGGGGAGCTTGAGGATCCAAAAGTGGTGTATGTGAGTAAGCTACTGGAAGATCAATTGAAGCAAGATTTGATCAGTATGTTGAAGGAGTAAAAAGATTGTTTTTCATGGAGTTATGATGACATGCCAGGATTGGATAAGAAGTTGGTCGAACACCGACTTCTACTCAAAGATGGTTTCAAGCCATTTCAACAGCCATCTCGTCGCATGTCAAAAGAAGTCGAGTTGAAAGTAAAAGAGGAAGTCGAGAAACTGTTGAGGGACAAGTTTATAAATCCAATTAGATATACCGAATGACTTTCGAACAATGTGCCAGTCATGAAAAAGAATGGCAAGATCAGAATATGCATTGACTTCCGAGACTTGAACTGTGCAACTCCCAAAGATGTGTACATAATGCCGATACATGATATGTTGATTGATTCAGTGGCTAGGCATGAATTGTTATCCTATGGATGGATTCTCATGTTACAATCAGATCAAAATAGCAGAGGCTAACACTCACAAAACAACATTTAGATGCTCAGGAGCTGTTGGTACGTTTGAGTGGCTTGTCAAGCCATTCGGGCTAAAAAACACAGGAGCCACGTATCAAAGGACTATGAACTCAATGTTTCATGATATGATAGGGCACCACATTGAAGTGTATATAGACGATATCGTCGTGAAGTCTAAACAAGCTGATGATCACATCGAACGTTTGAGGAAGAGCTTCCAAATAATGAGGCAACATGAGTTGAAGTTAAATCCATTGAAATGTGCCTTTGGCGTGAAAGCAGGAAATTTTTTGGGATTTCTGGTGCATCAAAGGGGAGTCTAGGTGGATAAAAACAAAGCGGGGGTTATCATGGAGGCAAATCCACCTAGGAACAAGAAAGAGTTACAACGTTTCCTTAGGCAAGTGAATTACTTGAGACGTTTTATTTCTAACCTTGCAGAGAAGACGAAGGAGTGTTCACAGTTGTTGAAGCTCAAAGACAGCAGGGAGTTCAAATGGGAAGATTCGTATCAGAAAGCTTTTGATGTGATCAAGAGATATTTATCTAACCCACCTGTTTTTACGACTCCCAGGTATGAAATGCCCCTTAAATTATACATCTCTGCTGCTCATGAATCAATTGGATGTCTACTAATGAACAAGCCATCTATTATTTGAGTAGATTCCTCATTCCTTACTCCAGTAGAGGTGAAATACTCTGTAATTGAGAAGCTGTGCTTTACACAGTATTATGCTTGTACTAAGTTAAGACATTATTTGATTCAATCAAGAGTTTTTGTGGTGGCTAAAACTGATTTGATTAAATATATGCTCAATAGACCCATCCTCTCTTGCGGATTGGCAAATGGTCTTTAGCATTGACCGAGTTTACATTGACCTACTACCCCCAAAAATCAGTAAAAGGCCAAGCTATAGCCGATTTTTTAGCTGATTATCCTTCACTTGATGAGTTTATTGGAGAGCAGGTTGGATTTCCAGTTTGTGGAGTGGGAGTTCAACCCTGGGGGTTGAAGTTCGATGGATCAAGTACAGAAACAGCAGCCGAAGCTGGTATTGTGATCACCTCCCCAAGAGGTGTGAAAACCGCTCTATCCTTTAATTTGGGTTTTTCGTGCACCAACAATCAGGCGGAATATGAAGTACTGGTCATTGGATTGGAAATTCTGAAAGATTTAGGGGCGAAGGAATTGTTAATATCATGGGATTCTCAGCTGGTACTCAAACAGCTATCAGGGGAGTTCAAATGCACAAGTTTGTCATTGGCTTCATACTATACAGCGGCATCACAACTTCTAGATGATTTCGAAGAAGTGTCGTTAGTACACGTCTCAAGACCAGAAAATTGGGAGGCAGACGAGTTGCCACAAGTTGCTTCGGGATTGAAGATGTCTCCAGAACTTACACACAGACTAGTGTTGATTCAGAAGAGAAACCACCCTTCAATTCAGCAAAGAGGGATTCAGGTAGACACGCTCAACTTGGATATAAACTTAGCTGGTGACTGGAGGGATGACATAAAACAGGTGCTAGAATTAATCGGGAGAGATATTCCACATGGCTTAAAAATGAGATCTCTTAATTACGTCTTAGTGGAGGGAGATTTGTATAGGAAAGGTTTAGATGGTCTGCTACTCAGATGCATAGGTTTCACTGAGGCATTGGAGATCATGAAGAAAGTTCATGAGGGAGTGTGTGGAGCGCATCAATATGGAGTAAAGATGAGATGGTTGATAAGGAGGTATGGCTACTATTGGCCATCTATCCTGAAAGATGGCATCAAATATGCTAAGGGATGCCAGCCATGTCAGAAACACGGGAACATCCGAAGAATTCCGACGGATGAGCTCCATAGCGTTGTAAAACTATGGCCGTTCAAGGGTTGGGCCATGGACTCCAGCATCATCTAAAGGCCTTTGAAGAAAGCGGAACAAGGGGATGTCATTAACTTTGTGAAAGAGAATATTATTCATAGATTTGGAATTCCAGAGTCACTAACAACAGATCAGGGAATTATTTTCACGGGCTTAGATATGAGAGAATTTGCAGCAGACTATGGAATCAAATTGATAAACTCGTCCCCTCATTACCCACAATTCAACGGACAGGCCGAAGCATCGAACAAAGTTTTGATAAAGATTCTACATAAAATGATGGAAGAGAATCCCATGGATTGGCCACGACTATTATCAGAAACTTTGTGGGCATACAGAACATCCAAGAGGACTGCCACTGGAGTGAGCCCTTTTTCCCTTACCTTTGGCCACGATGCAGTGCTCCCATTGGAGATCATGGTGCCATCAATGCGAGTGGCAAGGCAAAATGAACTTTCCCTTGAACATTATAATGAAGCAATGATCATGGAGTTAGAAGAACTGGATGAGCTGAGAATCCAAGCGTACAATGCACTGCTGTTACAGAAACAGAAAATTGTGAGAATCTATAACAAAAGAGTTAAAAAAAAAAGCTTTCATGAAGGGGAAGTAGTGTGGAAGGCTATACTGCCTTTAGGAACAAATGATAGGGAGCTGGGCAAATGGTCTCCCAATTGGGAGGGACCATTCAAAATACATAAGGTGTTAGACGGGAATGCATATTGGCTATCAAGTTTAAATGAACATCCACACAAAAGATGCATAAATGGTAAGTATCTCAAGCCGTATTTTCCAAGTATAAGGGAAGAAATATAAAAAGAGAGCGAGTAAAGCAAACAGAAAGGCGAATACCCAGCGGGGAGTTGGCCTTCGGGGCCACTTTTGTATAGGTTTAATTCTTAATTTCAAGACTTCATGTGATGTAGGCCTTAGGGCCGCTGAGGTATTAATCTGTTGTTTATTATTCAACAATAAGATTGATCAGAGAAAGTGGGAAACTAAGCGACTTTTATTATTTTGAAAGCACTTTGTTTCACTAAGGAGTCGGCCTTAGGGCCACTTATTATATATGCATTCGGTCGATATTTCTGATGTCCTTATGTTACGAGAAATCATGGTGAAATAAACCATAACGCCATTATATAAATTGGTTGTTTGCATGTGCAGTGACAGACCCACGAAGTGGGCCTCTAGGCCACTAAGAATTTGGCGAGAAAGAAATACTGAGCGGGGAGTTGAGCTCACCGAGCGGAACAACGAATAATAAAGGAGGAACAAAAGAAAACAAGGGCGTTATACGAACCCCAAGAGGACCCAGAAGTTGACTTTGGAAGAAAAATAGGCTAACCAGCCATTTTTGTATGTTTTAGCTTCATGTTGTAAAAGTTTATTTGAAGTGGGCCTTGGGGCCACTACTGTAAATATTTGTTGGTTATGATTCAAAAAACAAAAACGATCAATTCAAGATTGGTCAGGAGGCAACTTTTATTATATTGAATGCATTTTGTTTCGCTAAGGAATCGGGGGAGGAAATAATCGCGAGCGGTGAGTTTTAAAGCCAACCTATGGTTTTGCTTGAAGCTATTGAAGTGAATTGGGTTAATTGAATTAAGAACGAAGAAAAACTCCTTCCCAATATCCAATACACAGCATCACATACAAACCCATCGCTATTCCACATCAAGCACCCAAAAACCACAACACCAATCCAACAGTCAACAAATATAAATCGGAATCACCGCATACGAGAACAACAATTAAACGTGTATGCGGGAAAGGGGTCCGACTGAAGTGCAAATAGATATACGTGTATGCGGGAAAAAGGGGATTGAAATGCAAATATATATGTGTATGCAGGAAAGGGGCCTGACTGAAGTTCAATGCATAATGTTAGGGACGAGAGAATCGTCTTGAGTGGATGCAGTATGTAAGAGCACATAAGATCACATAAGAGTTAAAAGGTACATGTGGTTCATGAAGCTCCAAAAATAAACATCAAGGCATGAATATCGAATGTACCGAAGAATCGAGGCCAACTCATGGCCAATCTTCGACCAATGATCACCTGCTAGAAATAGACATATCGATGTGTATAAGAAAAACCAGTGAAAGTGGACGCAAAAGAGCAGCGAATCGAGTCGAAAATAGGAAAAACGCCTGTAAAGTTTCTATAAAATAAGTCCCCTGGACTAAAATATAAACAACTATTCCCAACTAATGCGTGCCAGTTAGCTAAACAAAACAAAATTCACTGAAATAAAGCACGGAGCTGCTCTCACTTGGCCAGACACTCTGACTGAGTATTCTCGGCTTCCTGAAGCCTTTTGGTCCAAAGTTTGTAGTCCTCCCTCAACCTAAGAAGTTGCTGACTAATAGCCCCCGAGTTTCTCCTATTGTCCAACAGAACAGCCTGCAAAGTCTCCGTTTCATCCAACAAAGCGACCATTCTAGCTCAGCGCCTCTGAATCTCCTCCTCCAGTCTTTTAACTTCAGCTTCTTCTGCATCATAACTGGCCGTTGCCGCAACAATATTCTCACGAAGCACCTTGTCATGCCGATCTAGATCCTCTTTCTTCTCACGCTTACTTTGAAATGATGTACAATGAGATATCATATCGGCACTAGTGGCAAAAGCAGCGTCCGACTAAGAGAATATGGTCGAAAGACCATCAAGTATGTCAAACTCCGAAGCCGCAAACTCTGGAAAGTCTTGAGAATAGAAATGGATGAAAGCATTGCTAGTCGTTGGGACTCCCCAAGCTGGTGCAAGCCAAGACTGAGAAAGTTGCGATCCACTGTCTTGGCATGAGCGAGAACCTCTATTGATGGAGTGCATCTATTGTGATTAGAAGGCACAGAGGAAACTTTTTCTGAGAAACTCAGATCAACTTCGTTCTCCGGCTCACCGATAAGTCTGAGTCACGCTCTTCGAGATGTAAGATCCTGTCGAATAAACAAAGTCGAAGTCAGGCATGACAAATACTCAAAACATTCAATACAGAGTAATAGGCGCAAGGAATTACCATGGAGGGAGTAGCCACAGCAGGTATAGAACTAGGAGGATTTGAACCAAACCAGGTAGTGGGTGATGACTCCCGCAAGACAAATGCGTCATCATCAGCGAAAAGATCATTTGTCCTTTTCTCAGAAACACCAGTGGCACCTGTAAGTTTAACACCAGAGATCTCAGCGTGAGAAGATCCCTCACCAAGTATAGCAGGGCCAAGGTCAGCCCCAAAAGCTTCGTCACTGTCAGAATCTGTGGTACTGGAATCCTTGGGACTCAATGACTTGGAGACGGGGGATGGATCATCCTCAACAAGAACAACCGGATCATCAACAACATTGCTGAAGCGAGAGAACAGTCTAGTCGAGCGACGAGTCAGGTATCACTGACTCACGGTCTGAGGTCTAGGGGCTTATTTTTCTGTTAAGGCAACTTTGGGAACAACATTTGTCTTGGAGTGTTTAGGCTTTGGCGACACAATGACAGGATCCTGTTTAAGTTTTAGACTCCCATGGGTGTCTACCTTTGCAACTTTGGCAGTGACAGAAGTGTCATCATCTGAGATCAAATCGCGCTTGCGAGCACCTACAAGAAGCACCAAAACAATGCTGAAATAACAAATATTGATGGCAAAGAGTGTAAACATAAATGCAAACAAAAAGATACCAGACCATACCAGGGTGTCGGACTACCGTTGGAATCAGGTCTAGGTAGCGAGACCTCCACCAGACAGCGAATGACTCGACCATATTTTGGTCAATTTGCACCATTGGGCTGAGAAACCTCTGGGGCAATGTGGATAGGAGTTGCACGGTGGCCTTAGAGAGTTTCCTAGACACGACCTCCGAAGCAATATGCGTCAAGTCCATTGGGAAAGACAGAGTGGTGTGAGGGACTGCCGGCGAAAGCCAGAATTGATATGCATATAGAGAGTGGTTATAAAATTCAAACGACCAACTTGATTTATCATTGTATGACGGTCGTGTTGAAGAACAATCTACTACCAACAATCTGGGATGGATGTACCGGGTCAAGAGTAGAGCAGCAATCTCATCGGGAGAGCGACCATGAAAATCGGGAAAAACACCAACCCAGAAAGGCTATGTGAGGCAAGAAACGCTGGGTCGTGCAGGTAGGTTGAGTGATTTAAGTTTCAGCCGCTACAGATAGTTCATAAGATCAGAGGCTGAAAGAATGAGACGGCTTCTCATCAGTGAAGTAGTGCGCAACATAGGCGGAGGGCCGGCAAAAAAGTCCATCACGCCAGGGAAGTAAGAGAAGGCGAATATCTGCAAAAACCAAGATACTCCCCCCAGCTTGGAAATTGGGTCATGCCGAACACACTGATTCAAAATGCGATATACGGACCCTAGAAGCATTACCGCTAAGTTATAGACTCGACCGGTGCTGAGGGAGCATGCCAAGGGCAGGTATTCAGAGGATGGCTTGCCAGATGAAGGGCAGAATATATAATGATAGACCAACACCCAGACAAATATGATGTGTTCAACCACGGAGAGAATACCGGTACGCAAAGACCAATCCTTAACCACTGCCCGATAAGAGGGATAGTAGTAACGAGTATGAGCTAAAGTCGGGACAGCAGGATCATCAATGAAATATGGGGAGTCAGGCCCAACCACAGGCAACCGCAGGAACAAGGATAAGTCGTACAAAGTTATGGAAAGTGGACCGAATGAGAAGATGAATACGTTGCAAAAAGAGGACAAAAAACTGAGAAGACAATCGAATAAAACTAACTGTTTGGTCATTTTCATCTTAGAAGTCATGACCAGTGACCACAAGCCCGGTTGGCGCTATTGTCGTCCAAAATGAGGTTCCAAGCGATCTATCCATTCAACCCAATCTTCAGGAACCCGTAGCCAAGATTTAAACTGAGAGGGCTCACTATGAGGAAATAGAGGTCTGGAGAGCAACAAATCTCTAAAGTGTAGTGAAGGCAGGGGAAAGAACAACTGATGGACTGATGGAGGAAACTGATTCTCGGGGTAGAAAGGATGCCGCACAGGGCCAATACTAGCAAGGGCCAGGGAAGCAAAGCCTTTACTCCTGCAGTTGAACAACAGATAAGTAAGAAACAATGCAATACATGAATAAAACAGACAACAATGGATGATACAATTCATACCCAGCTTTAGCAACCACATCAGATTTGTGAGGGGCCCCAGACTCAGATGCAAGCGGATTAGAGCCGGATACACCTACATAAAATGCGTTGGCATCTCAAACATCTTTATCAAACAAATGAACTATACGCCAAGGACATACCAGATGCCATAGAAGAATGGATCACGGGAGTATTCATCACCGAGGTGTGAATCGAAACTGGAATGGTAGCTGGTATAGATGAAACGATTACTTCTGAGGACGGAGTCGGCATATTAGGAGCAGTCAGAGGTAGAGATGACATTGCAGCTGACAACCTGACAACCAACAAGAATATAAGAAATAGCATAATCACACATTATTTTGTAAGCAAAAAACATCACACACCTAGTTCCTTCATCACCAATGGGAATGGCAGCCGAGACAGAATCAGAGACAGTAGAATGTTTTGGGTTGAAAACCATTGCATGCATACAAGAAATGTTCAGAAAATTAGTTGTTATTGATGTGCGTCACAAAACCACATAGTGGCCACCCCACCACACCCACGAAACAAAGGCCAACGAATGGCTGAATAATACCAAATCCACAATTCCCTACAACAAACAAGCGTCAAAAGAATTGGCCAAATACTCTGATAAACCAATCATCCATCCTCTAGTTTCTCAAACTGGGAGTAAAGCAGAAAATACACACTAGTCCCTCGTATACACCGCAAAAGCATCATAAAAGAAGGAAATAAAAGTGCAAGTCAATCTAGACGACCAACAGCGTTCAACATTCAAAGAACCAAGAAACTTTGAATAAAGTTCAAGAGAAAGGAAATGAGGGAATACCCATGGCAGTAGAGGTTGAAGTCAATTGCGCCAACATCTCCGCAGAGGCCGGTGTGATCCCTGGTGAGATTGACGTGGGAGCAGATTGAGTGGAAGGACCAGCGGTAGTGGTTGAAGTCAATTGCGTCGTTAGGTGCTGACGCGAGCCAAGGAGAACAGTCGACCTTGCCAAGAGAGGCTGACTAGAACTCGAAGGCCCGCTTGTTGAAGAACCAGAGGCGATGGAGAAATAGTTGGGGCCGATAGCAGAACCGGCAAACGCCACGGGCGACGGGGTAGCAGCGGCAACTTGGATAGAAAGGGCATCCACATCGCTCGATTCAGATGAGCGCACCGGAGGAGAGCCTCGAACCACTGTTAAACCCTCGGCAACCACAGCGGGGCCAGTGAACGTGACGGGTAGCGTGGCAGCAACGGTGGTGGGGGCAGAGGAGGCACCCGCAACGTTGGAGTCAGGAAGGAGCGCCAATGTAGGATGTTGGGCCATACCACGTCTTCAGGCAGCAACATCTATGGCGACAGAGAACGAGCATAGGAAATTTGAGGGCACAAGAACTCGAATGCGCGAAGAGCTAGGCACGTCGGTCCTCCACACCAGCAGTGAAGAACAATCTAACGGAGAGGCGAGCGGATTCCAAGAGATAATGACTTCCGATGGTAGCAGAGAGCAATGAGCGGGAACGCCGAAGGAGAAGAAAAAAGAGGGCCATCTTGCATTTGAATCTGTGAGAGGGAAGTCCAAGGGATAGTAAAAAAATCAACAAAGAATTGGGCTTGACCCAAAATTACAAAATCGCTTCACATAAAGTGCTCGCGGGACGTTCCAAATAAACGAATTAAACATGGCCACGTACAAGCTGTAGAACTAGTTAAATCAAACTACGTATAAGCCATGCATAATTACTATTATTTAAATTAAAATGATTTTTATGTATGAGGATTTAAAATTCATTCTTTTAAAATTGTTGAGTTATTTTACGCAATAGTTTAGTTTTATCTTTTCAGTTAAGTAAGTGAGGCCGGACTGGAGTTAGAGTATTAAGATAAAAATTTAATGATAAGAAAACATTCCTAGAATTTATTTAAGATAAATAATAATTTATTGTAATGTAAAAGAAAGTTTAAGAATTTAATTAATTAATTAGAGATAAGTAGTAAATAAATTCTTTTATGTCCAATAATTTAATTAAAAGCCTAAATTAAAATATATGACCAATTAAGATAAGTTAATCTAGGCTTATTTTATTTAAGAAATTATAATTTAACATGATAGCAAATTTACCTTCAAGATTTAAAATTTACCATGCATGCAAGATAATTATCATCCTAAATTAATGTATTTATACTTAATGGGTAGATAGAACTTTAAAGATTTAAAATAAAATATTTAAGCAATATTTTCCCACCTTTATCTTACTAATTTTCGGCCACTACATTAGAAGATTTAATTTTATTTGTCAACTCACTATTTTTGGATATCATTCCTTAATCCTTCTCTTGGTATGATTAATCCCTCCTTTTAATCACCAAAAAAAAATTATTTAATGAGCAATATTCTCTCCCCCATTATCTTAGAAAAATCGGCCACCTTCTAGAAGATTTAAAAATATTTGACAACTGACCATTTGATTCATTTCCTTAATCTTTTCTTTGTAGATAATTCTCCCACCTTTTTAATCACCAATAATTAATCAATTAAGCAATATTCCACCTTGTACCTAGACTCAATTTTCGGCCACATCCCATTTAAATTATCCCTCAAAATCCTATGATATTAAACCATTTCCTTATCTCACAAATTCAAAGAAAGCAAGATTTGATCTTGCCATTTAATTCCCTTTTATCTTGCAACCTTCCCTTCATTTTTCCTAGCCATTCTCCCCAACCCATTATCTCGAAATTCCAGTCTCTTTCAGCAAGAAAAATGGTGTGAGGCTAGAGGAAAAATAAGAGAGAAAAACAAGAAAGTGAATCAACTCCGTCTCCGCCGCGCCGCGTCGTTGTATTGATTTGTTTTTCATTTCAAACAAATCCAAGGCATGTATATATGGTTTCTTTGCTCTTCAATCAAGTTATATAAATAATTTAAAACATTACATGTACATGAATCATGCAGAAAAATCGATTTTTGGACAGCAACTTTTGAAAAAATGGACAGATTTTTTCGGCCTTCCTCTTGTGCCTTCACGGGTTGCATGGTTTTTGTGATTGCAGGGGTTGGCTCACGTCCAGGCTTTCCAAGCTGCATCTATGAAGGTTATAGGGTGTGTTAGAAAGGGATTTTCCCATTGGTTAACGTCTCTTTTCCCCCAGCAACTCGAAAGGACAGCAACTCGTCCATAGTGCATTTTGTGTCTCGGGTTGCATGATTTATGGTCTAAGGCAAGTGTTCTGATCTTGGCTGCCCTAGGGGCTGTAGCCATGGTTAGAACCTCTCCTTGACATGTCTAGGACGTGACCAAGATGCCCTTTCATTGCTTGGTTCATGTCCTCATCGATTTTTAAAACAAACGAAGAATAGCGCCCCTTCGGTTTTAAAATTCTAGTTTTGTTGAGTGTGTTGAGTTTCGGTTTTGAGGTGTTAGGTGGGTTGTGGTTGGCTTCTAGCCCTTAGCCATGACTCATAGAACACCTTAGCATGTCTAGCATGGACCATGGTTAACCTCATAACCATTTGACCCTTCATTTGACAGCAAAACAAGCAAGACACCCCACGCGAGTGAGGCGTGTTCTCGGGTGGAGCTTGTGAGTGGTTTCGGGTGTTGCTTGGATTGTGGTTTTCCTAGCGCCCATAGCCATGGTTCAAACCATACCTTAGGGTGTTGGTAAGAGGCTCAGGTCGGTGGTTCAAGCCAATAGCCAATAGCCTCACAAACGAAGCACGGAAGCACGACCGCTGCTGCTGTATTTTGTTGGACAGCAGGTTGGCTTCGGTTCAGAGGTGTCGTTCGAGTTCTTGGTTGGCTTTTAGCCTATGGCCTTGGACTAGACAGTACCTCATTGAGTTAAAAAGGCCATGCTTTTGGCCGTTTGTGATTCGGTCGAGTTTAGAGGTCGTACGAGAAATTACGGTGCAATGTGCCAAAGTGACTCTCGAAAGAGCGTCTCATGTTTTTGGTTTTTATTCACCAAATTTCGAATATTACACTTTTTTTTTGGAGCATTATTTCATCATGTTAGGCGTATTTTGACCATGACTAAATGATGGTTCGATGTTGGTTCGGGTTGGTACAGAGTCATGGTTAGAAATTAAGTTGTTGGTTTAGTTGGTCCCGTTTTTGGGTTCAATTACAAAGTTATTCTCAAGAAAGTTATTTGCATATTTTTCACGTTAAAAATTAGGTCGCAGCGAGCCTGGAAACGATCCAACTCATTCGGTAAATTAAAACAGGATATTTAATTATATTACGTGCATAAAAATATAAAAGTTTATTTTTGAGATATATGCGATATGTCTTGTGGCCACTTCACGCTTATGGGATGCAGCTTATGGGATTATTACTTCACCCGGTGACCTACGACCGGTTCATATTCATGTATGGGTACGGATATCCAGTCCAAGGGCTGTGATGATCCCTACCGCCCAGTATATTGTGGTTAGGTCTGATCAGACGATTCACGTTATGTTATGTTACGTTATGTATGGGCCACTTGCGTAGAACATATTCTCAACAGAAAATTATGATATGCTATTTTATGACAGGGCTCTATCGAGCAAATATTTTACGTACGATTTTCAGTTATGCACGTATTTATAATTACTCATGACACGATTTTCACGTTACGCTTTACGATATGATATTTTTACGTTGCATGCGATCTTATGATATATTTACTTGTTATTCATGATATATGCATGCTGAGTCTTTAGACTCACTAGACTTGATTGTTGTAGATACTGATGAGGTCGGGGCCGAGGGCGGGGACAAGTGAGCCAGCTTGGGTCGGCAGTAGTAGGAACCCGAGGACCTTATTTTCAGCACTTACTGTTTTTTTTTTTTCAAACTCAGTTTTTAATTTTGTTGAATTATTTTAAGTTGTTATTTTGAAACAGATATTTACTTCCGCTGCTACTTTAATATTAAATCTTTTTTTTATCAGTTTATTTTATGAATGAGGCAAGTTATTTATTTAAAGAGAAAATTTTAAAATATTCCGCAAATTTTCAATTACGAAATACAGGCCTCTATACAAGCATTTTGGCCCAATAGTCCAATGCTTGCGGGGGCAATTGTTTGGGCTAAAATAATTAAATTATAAAGCCCACATTAAATTATAAAGCCTGCGTTAAGTTATGAAGCCCAATTAAATAATACAAGCCCATAACTAATCAATTCTTATCAATTCAAACCGATCGCAAGGCGGTGGAAAGGAAGGAAATCGTGGGAGGAAAGAGATGGAGATTGTGGGATGAAAAGTAGAAGAACGCGAATCATGAGAGAGTGAGAGAACCACATGGCTGTTGGACAGAAGAAAAGAGATCGACAAACACTAAAGACAGACAACTCTCTACACACACAACTCTACGCTCGAAAATTATGCAAATACTCTCTGCTAAATTCCAGTCTTGAAGCGCTAATTTTTAATCGTTCCAGTATATTTCTAGCATTCTAGGACTTGTCATTTTAGATTTCAACAATTTTATTTATTATATTTTTATGTCTTGTAAATTCATACTGTTTATTGAAAATATAAACGATGTCAGGGGTTTATTCTTCAAATTCCAGTAGTTTTCTTCATTTTGGCATTGTATTTGTTTTAGGAGACTAGAACTGACGGTCGAATTTAGAATTCACATCCCTTGAATTTTTAGAAGTTAGATTTTTATCATTTTTACAAAAGTTGGTGCAGATTCGCACCTGGCACGACCGCAAATATCAATATTTGTGCAAACATTAACATATCATATGAAACATATATAGAATTAAACTAAAGTTCATTAACGGAGAATTTCAAGATTAAAGAACAATTTGTTTTTCGACCGTTAATGAGGCACCTTTAATTTATGGGTAGTCAATTAATGTCCTCAGCTTTTAAAAAAGTTAATTCAGGCAATAAATTTTCACAAAAACTCTCTTGAGACGGTCTCACTGAGCAATTTCGTGGATTGAATATTTTATTTGGGTCATTCATGAAAAAAAAATTACTTTTTATAATAAGAGTATTATTTTTTATTGTGAATATCGGTAGGGTTGACCCGTCTCACATAAAAAATTCGTGATATCATCTCACAATAGACTTACTCATAAATTTTTGACTAATTTTTTTTTGCCATGCCATATTATTAATTTGCTGACCCCTACTAAAACAAAGAAGGGATAAGAAGCATATTAAAACTTAAAACAAAACTTTTCAACAATAGTATGTTATCCAATACAGTAGCTTGTTATTATCCCCTACATTATTTTGTGGATCAAATTCAAAATCAAAGTAGGGATAAGAAGTGTATTAAAACTTAAAACAAAACTTTTCATTGTAAATTACAAGTCTCGTCATCTATGGTAATTATAAATGAGTATGTTATAAAGTCCACTAAGAATCTCACAGTTTATATATAGCATTTATATTTAAAAGTATTTTTGTTATAAAATTCAAATTTAAATAATTAATACTAAAATTAGCTCAAAATAACTAAATGAGTTAAAAGTGAGACCATATTTATATAAGATCAAGATAATATTGAATTGGATAAATTTGGCAAATTTGGTCATGTAACTTTGGTTATTTTTCGTTTTTAATCTTGTAAGTCATCAAAGTTTAAGTTATTGGTATTTTCTTTTCACTGTTATAAGTCATATTTCAACAGAGTGACAACAACATGACATGACATAAAAATTTATAATATGAAACTAGATTTAATTATGTGTCTAAATTTAGACCAGTGTTTCATGATAAAAGAAAAAAAAAAGGACCAACTTAAGACTAAACTTTGACTATGGTTAATAAATAGGCCTATTGAATTGAGAAATGCATTTTAAGAATAGATCATGTAAGATCTGCTATTTATATAAGTAAATATAACCTAATTACCATCATAATTTTTTGTTGTAATTTTTTTTAGCAAAGATATATAAAATATAAAAAGGGTTTTCCCGCTAGCTTAATCAAAACAAGAATTCCAACAATTGTACTGCTTGGCTTCTGCAAAGCAAAACTCATCCCTTATTTATTACAACCTAAGATAGTAAAATGAGATAAATAGATAAAGCCTATGTGCTTAATTATGGCCTTGTGGGGATTATTTTAAGGAACAAAATCACAATTTTTTTTACCTTTATTTTTCTTTGAACATTCCTTATTTGATTCAATCCAAAATTTAATAATAGAGAAGTATAACTGATCCACCGTCAACCCCAAAAACATGGCATGATCTTTTCTGGACCAATATCTTCTTGAAGTTGAAAGTTACAAAACTTACCTTAAATTTACCTTTATTTTTTATAGCCAGTTGATAAAATTAAATTTTTTTTAAATTTATCCGTAGATTATTCGGTACTTACCTTTGTTTCAGTTCACCTCAGTCAGTTGTTACTACCGTTTAAAAATAAAAATAAATAATTCTTGCAGTCTATAAATACTAATCTTTAAGATACCATTTGATGCTTAGAACTCCACAAGAATCAACACATATTGTATGGGAATCATGAAGCAGCGTTGCCGAAGCGTCGACAACAAACGAGGTGGCATGATCACCATGCCCTTCATCTTTGGTAAGATTATTACCCGAAATTCTTGATAAGTTTGATCTTTTTTTAGTTTAAAAATGCGAAATGGCATGTTTTCGATCAAAATCCTGGTTTATGTTGTTTTTTGGTGTGTATGAGCAGCAAATGAAATAGGTGAGAAATTGGCAGTGGTTGGATTTACTACAAACATGATTAGCTACTTGACAAGCCAATTACATTTGCCGATCACGAAGGCGGCGAATACGGTCACCAACTTTGGCGGAACCGCCGCCATGACGCCGCTGCTCGGGGCTTTCACAGCCGACGCATTCGCTGGAAGGTTTTGGACCATTACAATTGCTTCAATCATATACCAAATAGTTAAGTATCGTTCATTTCTTTAAATCTAGGCGATCTTCCATATCTTTTTCCCAAGTCTATTTAGGCAATTAGTTTCTTTTTTCAAAAAAATTTCATAGAGATGTTAATAATTCATATGTATTTTAATATAATTTATTAATGACATTCTTGTCTCGGGATATGTTATGTTGGATCCCTTTTTGGGATTTGGGATTTGGAACGAATCTTGATAATTTTAGACATCATCAAGAATAAGGTTGGGATTTGTACAATGTCGGACCAAGAAATCTCATCCACGACCAGTGATTTCATATTTTTTAGAGAAACATATTACTTATTTTAAAAATTATACACAAAATTTAGATATCTAAAAATTCCATTTCGTCAATTTTCTTTGAAGCAGGGGATGACTCTTTTGACAATATCTACAATCGTACCAAATTTAAGGCCTCCACCATGCAAAAAGGGGGAATCCTGCAAGGAGGCCGATTCCAACCAACTTGCCATCCTATACATCTCATTATTGCTAACCGCGATAGGCTCCGGTGGGATCCGGCCGTGCGTGATCTCGTTCGGCGCGGACCAATTCGACGAAAACGACCCGAAACAAAAGAAAGTGACATGGAAGTTCTTCAATTGGTACTATTTTTTCATGGGAACATCAATCTTGGTGTCAAACACAGTGATAGTTTATGTTCAAGATAATGTTGGATGGGGTTGGGGACTCGGTATTCCTAGTATTGCTATGGCGTTTTCGATCATAACGTTTGTAATCGGGTACCCTTTGTATCGGAACTTGGATCCGGCCGGCAGCCCGTTCA
Organism: Primulina huaijiensis; assembly: GCF_012295235.1. NCBI lineage: Eukaryota > Viridiplantae > Streptophyta > Magnoliopsida > Lamiales > Gesneriaceae > Primulina > Primulina huaijiensis. Next base: position 10,495,635 of record NC_133323.1, on the reverse strand, counting down.
CGCGGCTGGTGCAAGTGGTGGTCGCGGCGTACCGGAAGAGGAAGGTGGCCAGGGTTTCTGATGATAGCTTGCTGTATGAAAATGAGGAGATTGATGCTGGGATTTCTCTTGGTGGGAAACTTGTTCATACTCAAAGCATGAAGTAAGTCTCTTTCTATAATATTACATTGCATTATTTTAAAAAAAAATTTTTTTGCGATAAATAACTCATTAAACACCAAAAGGAGTCAAAGTCACAATTCACAAGACTTAAAAATAAAGGATAATACACTAAATTATGTACCATAATTATTATTTTATGTTATTCCTTTGTTTATATTTTCTCAGAAAATATTTGATATGACACAAATAGACTACTTTTATATCTTAAAAAGAAGTAGTTATATGTAATTGGTAATAGAAATTGGTGTAATAACAAGTGGAATCACATAACTTGGAGCTAATTAAATAGTTGAGCATACACATCAAACTTGGGTATGTGATGCCGTTTGAAATGATAAGAAATTGCATATGATTTCTACACTAACTTGTGTTAAATAGGTGCAATTTTACTTTGGGAAAATCATATTCTTGCTTCCGTGTGTTTGTTTATTTTAGATTTAGATTTTGGTTATTTTGTCAAGAGAATGTATCTTAAAGATAATATGGAGTCAACCAAACTCATTATTACAATAAAATTAATAATTTTAACATAAAAAATAATATTTGTTCATAGTGAATCAAATAGAATATTCATCTCAAAAATTGATTCGCATGACGTTGAACAAGAGTTTTTTCTACCAAATAATTTTTTTTGGCAATTCTGGTTATTTTTCCTACATTGTGATGATGTAATATGTTGATCAATGTTTCCAATAAAAATACTAAAATTGTTAAAAATTGAAAAACTTATTTGAGATATAACATCAAAAATCACAAAATGAAAAATATATAAAACGAGAAATTCATATTTCCTTTATTTTATGCCGTTCTTGGATTCGGGGCATGATAATAATTTAGATATTTATCCAATCCAATAATGTCAAGGATTTGTCAATTTCTCTAGCTAAAGTGACAAAACATGTCTAGCGAGTCTCTCTTTCAGAGCCGAATGCGGACAAAATATGACTGAACCTCGTGAGGATTGACTAGAACAACTCAACAATAGAGTACTCCTAAATTATTGAAGCAATCTAGTTCATGTGTATAAATTATCTGTCAAATTTATAATTATATTTTTTGGGATGAAATACGTACATATAGCCTGTTTTATACTCAGAAATGACTAAAAATTGTATTAGAAAAATAAAGGTAAAACTTAGGACTATGATGTTTGTATAAAGAAACATTTTGTTAAGTTCAAATTATAAGTGCTTAGATGTTTATGTGCTTCTTATCTATATGATTTAATTATCTAGTTTGTATCACACATGGGTAGGGCTAGTGTGTTTTAAACAGAAACTTCTGATTTATGAACTTTTAGGAAAATTAATTAAAACTTGACGTAATTGAGATTTTCTTCATTGACTAGTCAAATTTCAATCTTAGTTCGATAGTTGTACTTGTTTTACAATTTTACGGCAAATGTTATGTTACACTGGATGTGATGATAGCCTTTGGATTAGCGTGAAATTCTTATAAATTTGCAATTTTAGTACGGAAAGTTAACTATTTTGAAGTTAAGTTATATAATTTGTCAAAACCTTATTTTCATCCTATAATTTGAATTTTTTTGTTTGAATAATACTTATTTATCACTAATGCTCTCCTACACGACTAATGTATCTAGGATAAATTTTATGTTACAAATATTAAAATCTATCTATGCAAAAATAAGAACAATTAGACCAATTTACAAGACTAATTTTGAAATTTTCAGAAAATTTATTTATTGATTAAAATATCTTATGGGGTTGATTTTGTACATTTTCTAATTTTTTGAACTATCATAAACATAACTAGAGTATTATTTATGAGAACTACCAAGTTAGTTTATAATCACATTTAGCTAGTTGGCTTTCTGTTATTTTCCAACCTAAACAAATCTCCAATCTCATCCCGTCCCATACCCATTTCGGAGAATTTTATTTTTCCCCGTAGTCGAACCTATACTCGATAAATGGCCCCGAACTCACCTCCTTTCGAGGTGGCATCTGCAGGTGAAATCGCCATCCCTAATTTGCATTAATTATGTCATTTGAAAGTATGTTTAGTTTGGTTTTTATGACATGAATGGTGGTATGTTTTCGAATAGAATAATTGTTCATAGGAGGTAATATTAGTTTATTTTTTCAGAAATGTTTTTTTTTATTATATCATTCTTTTTCATAAAAAAATATATTTACCCAACCCAGAGAAAATCTTGAAAAAAATGATTTCTTCAATGAAATAATTCACAAATCTTCAAATTTTTTGTTTACCATCAATTTGAATACAAACTTTAAGATTGGTCATACAAGATGCCCTTACCGATTATTCATCATGTATTTGGCGAAATTTTGGTTTTGGTATTTTGAAGCAGTGTTTTCAAGAGTTACTCATGGTCCCTGCAGATTCTTGGACAAGGGCAGCATCGTAACACAAGAAGACGACCCCAAAGCCCCCAACCCCTGGAAACTCAGCACTGTCCATCGAGTCGAAGAACTCAAAACCGTAATCCGAATGACACCTATTTGGGCCGCCGGAATCCTCCTCATCACCGCCGCCGCCCAGCAGAACACGTTCGCCCTCCAACAGGCCAAATCCATGAACCGCCACCTCACCAAAAACTTCCAAATCCCGGCCGCTTCTATGTCCGTCTTCACTCAGTTAACCATGCTCCTAACCATAGTATTCTATGATCGAATCTTCGTCCCCGTAGCCCGCAGGTTCACTGGCCTGGAACGCGGCATCTCTTATCTAACCCGCATGGGAATAGGCTTCAGTGCCTCGCTACTCGCGACGTTCACCGCCGGATTCATCGAAATCCGTCGCAAAAACGCCGCCTCGGCGAATGGGTTGATCGACAAGCCTCATGAGATGATTCCGATATCGGTTTTCTGGCTGATGCCACAGTACTGTCTGCATGGAGTAGCGGAGGCTTTTAGTTCAATCGGGCACCTCGAGTTCTTCTACGACCAGGCGCCGGAGAGCATGCGGAGCACTTCCATGGCTCTGTTCTGGCTTTCGATATCGGCGGGGAGTTATACGAGTACCCTTTTGGTTACTATTGTACACAAGTACAGTGCGGGGAAGAATGGGTCGAATTGGTTGCCGGATGACAATTTGAATAGAGGGAAACTCGAGTATTTCTACTGGTTAGTGGCGTTTCTGCAGTTCTTGAACTTGATTTATTACGTTTTTTGCACTAAAATTTATACGTACAAGCCAATTCGGGCTCGTGTAATAGAAGAAACTCGGCTGCAAGAAGATATGATAGAGCTAACAAGCCATGTTTAAGGCAAAGGGAAAATGAACTTTTCTGGAATGTATTTGTATCTATATTCATAAAAATATATGGCAAGGGTTTTTGTACGGAAAAACCGATAATTTTTCTTCGAAGTATTTGTATATATGTGATTGTGGAAAAGGGAGTGAGCATCAGTCGTATGGGCTGTATATTTTGTTTGACAAATTAGTTTTTTTCGTTTTTCTAAATAATGCCAATGAAAATGAGTTTATTTTCATGAATAACAGAAGATGGGAATCCAACATAAAGTTAAAAACGATATTTAAAGTCTTTTGATAAGAGACATAATTGCATAAAACTATTTATAATTATAAATTTGGGACTTCTGTGTTCTTAGAATCAGAATTTAGAAATTTTAGCATTTGATATTAAATTTATTATTTATAAACAAGATTTTCATCATCAATGTTTGTGAGAGAATTGAAAATATGCAGCTGCCAATCAATCCATTAATCAGCCCAAAATTTTGTAAGTAATGGCATCCTTAATGCTAGCCTTGATACTGTTTCCATTTTAGCCAGGGTCGATCCTAACAATATTTGGATATGAGTTTAACTTTTAAAAAGAGGTCTCTGAATCATAATGTGTGTTCATATTTTTTTTAGTTCCATAGACGTTAAAGATAATATAAAAACCTAAATGAATTAAAATATCAAACATGTCCAAAATAATCACTAAAAAACAACCCGTCTAATAGTTTTAGAGCTAAAAATATTAATCAAGTTTGTATAATCAAGTTTTTCAGTAATTTCTTTCTCAATCGCTAACATAGCCAATCCATTCAATCTTTCTTGTGACATGGTTGATCGGAGAAAAGTTTTGATGAGCTTTAACTTTGAGAAACTTCGCTCTGCACTTGACCGGGACAGTCAACAAGATTTTATAAGCAATATGAGCATCTGGGAAATACTCATCCATTTTCTTCAAGTAATTCACTACATCAATGGCCAATTTTGCTTCTCTTAGTAATGAGCACCTCAAGAATGTCAACTCTGAAAATAGATCATCCCCATTAATATCAGAACAACCCTTATGAGTCAGAATTTTCAAGATTTTTGCAAGACCTCAACAAAGTTTCATCGTCTGCACGTTGTAACCTCTCTAGCTTGAACAAAAAACCAAATGTTTCTTCATATTTTTGAAAATTTTCAAATCGAGCTTTTTTGAAACCTATTTGCTTGTCTTCATATTTCTCAATCAACAACTCGATTTTTGTGAAGGGGGATCAAACATATTTCGAGATCGAGCCGTCGTTCGGGGTTGAGGCCTCGGAGCTGTATCCAAAGGTTGAATATAAAACAGTGGAAGAGTATCTTAATCAGTTTGTGTGATGTCTGATGTTCCTATGGTATTGTTGTGTGTGCGCGCTTATTTATCTGTTTCTACAAATCAATTTCAATCCCGAATGTGATCGAGTACAATTAAAACACATTACAAATTTGTATCAAGTGCTTGCTAATTGCTATATTTATATAAGTTAGTTAATAACCAATAATATAACAGATGTAGCCAAATCAACCAAAAATAAAATTAAAAAATTGCTTCATGTTCCGATAAACTAGTAGTTTTTTAAGCGAGTTAAGATCATTTTATCAATCGTTTCAAAAAAAGCTATTAGTTTTTTAAGCGAGTTAAGATCATTTTATCAATCGTTTCAAAAAAAGATACTTGCTCATAAATATGTTTAAATTTTAATTTACTTATATTTTTTTATATAACAATAATTAATTATTGGTATTGACAAAGGCTAAAATCCCAAAATAACCCTTTATTTTTTGGGCTATCTAGTATTATACATAATAAATTTTTTTAAAAATTTTTGGGCCCCAAAAAAGAGATAGGCCTGAGTTATTGGACTCATTTGACTCTTAATAAGCACGTCCTGATTTTAGCTCCCTCTCCCACCCATATACATATACATATACATATATATGCCTCTCAATTTCTAAATGTAGACACATCATCAACGACACTTCTTACCATATTTTTTTCGAGCAAGAACCTTGTTCAACAACATTTTTTTTTGAGCAACTTTCTTTCCAAAGACGAGAGCAAAATTATGTCCGAATCCAAGAAAATTTCGGCCCTAGTTTGAAGAAGTTTCCGTTCAACTTTCACCTACTATCATTGTGTGGCAGAGGTTCATCTACTCTCACTATGTAGCAGAGAAACAACATGAAGAAACCAAGGAGAAGATAGAAGCTTCCTAGGCCATGGTTTCTAAAATAGACAGCAAATGCCAACAAATTTTAGAGAAGGCCCAGACACTCCAATCTCAGATTCAGCAGATCATGCTGGTTGAAGCTCAACAGCGTCAAGAATCTGAGGCAACCATTCAAGAACTACATAATTCTATACAGACCTTCATTGTTCAAAATGTGACACTGCATGATTTCATAAATCAACTGCAGGAGGATGAAGATCATGAAAAGGATCTTGAGAAAGAAATCGAAGAGGATCGTGTGGAAGACGAAGTCGTAAGAGAAGAAAATGTCTTAGAAGAATAGATTAGACTGTTGGGGAATTACACCCCCGAAACGATGCCGACCACGATGATAATAGTACCCAAAAACTTGCGGAATAAAATAACCAACAAGAACACAAAGATTTACGTGGTTCACCCAATATAGGCTACGTCCACGGAGCACTGCAACTTTTATAACCGGAAGAAATATTACAACAAGTGTATACACCAATACACTCAATATTTCTCACACTCCCAACCCGAGTATACCGAGAAAATAATTTCTCTAACTCACACAAGAGAATTCCCGCACTCAAGAAAAAAATACACTCTTTTTTTCTATGCACTCTCTATTTATCAAAGCTAAAAAACTTTTGATTTTGGGATACAATAACTGAAGGAATTGAGCTCTATTTATAACTAATTCCCTCGTTCAGTTTTAATAAAAATTCGATGTGGGATGAGTTTATATTATTATTTAATTTAATGTGGGCCCCACCCCATAATAATTCACCTAACAATTCTCCCACTTGAAGACTTGATTTCAATCATGTCTTCACACCATCATTGCAGCAGCTCATATATCTCCATTTATACCTGCAGTCCAACTGAAGTTGAACACAACTTCAGTTTGTCCATGGTTACCGTCTTCGTGAGCATATCGGCTGGATTTTTACTTCCAGGAATCTTCTCCAGCGTCAAGACTCCATCTTCCAGCACTGATCTGATGAAATGGTACCTAACCTGTATATGCTTTGTCCTAGCATGATAAACAGGATTTTTTGCTAAATGAATAGCACTCTGACTGTCACAGTATAATGTGCTATCTTCAAGCTTCTGACCCAATTCCTCCAGAAATGATTTCAACCATATCATCTCCTTGCTAGCTTCTGTAACTGCAACATACTCAGCCTCAGTAGTCGAAAGCGCAACAATCTTTTGCAGCTTAGACACCCAGCTTACAACTGTACCACCTAATGTGAACACATATCCAGTAGTACTTTTCCTGCCATCCAGGTCACCACCCATATCGGCATCGACAAAACCCTGTAAGCCAAATTTTGATCTCCTGAAGCATAAAGAACAACTAGCAGTACCTTTCAAATACCTGAGAATCCACTTAACTGCTTCCCAGTGTTGCTTTCCTGGATTACTCATAAACCTGCTCACAACTCCCACTGCATGTGCTATGTCTGGTCTTGTGCACACCATTGCATACATGAGGCTTCCGACAGCAGAAGCATAAGGAACCTTATTCATATAAGCCTGCTCCTGCTCCGTCGATGGTGATTGTGCTTTGGTTAGTTTGAAATGACTAGCCAAAGGAGTACTCACAGATTTAGCTTCATCCATATTAAATCTGCTAACCACCTTTTTCACGTACTCTTCTTGAGATAACTTCAAGAATCCATTCACCCGGTCTCTGAAGATCCTCATTCCAAGGATTTGCTTTGCAGCACCCAAATCCTTCATGGCAAATTCCTTTGATAAATCTTTCTTGAGTTTATCAATTTCTTCCAGATAAGCTCCAGCTATCAGCATATCATCTACATATAGCAGTAGTATGATATAAGAACCGTCAAACTTTTTCACATAACAGCAGTGATCAGCTTGACACCTTAGGAATCCATTTTCACTCATGAATCCATCAAACTTCTTGTACCACTGTCTTGGAGCTTGTTTGAGACCGTACAAGCTCTTCTGAAGTTTGCACACCATTCTCTCTTTTCCCCGTACTTCAAAGCCCTGTGGCTGCTTCATATAAATTTCTTCATCTAGGTCACCGTGAAGAAACGCAGTCTTTACATCCAACTGCTCCAAATGTAAGTCTTCCTTCGCCACTAGTCCAAGTACAGTCCTGATAGTGGTTAATTTAACCACCGGAGAGAAAATCTCGGTGTAATCAATTCCTTCCCGTTGTTGGAAGCCTTTTACAACAAGTCTTGCCTTGTACCGCTTGCTACCATCATGCTCTTCTTTTAACCGGTACACCCACTTGTTATGTAACGCCTTTTTGCCTTGCGGAAGTTCTGTCAACTCCCACGTCTGATTGGATGACAGTGAATCCATCTCATCTTCCATGGCCAACTCCCACTTGGTTGAATCATCATTTTGCATTGCCTCTTCATAAGTCTCCGGTTCACCTTTGTCTGTCAGCAAAATATAGTGAAGTGCAGGGGAGTATCTATCAGGTGGTCTAATGGTTCTCAAAGATCTCCTGAGTTCAATCACCGGAGTTTGTGGGTCATCATCTTGTGCAGTTTCTTCTTCATCTTCCTGGTTACTGGTTTTCGATTCATTCACAGGAATGTTTGTCAATGGCACTTCATCAGTCTTCTCGACTTCAGGACATTCATCTCCAGCTCCAATGTCTGACTTGTCCTTGTACAGAAGTTTCTCATTAAAGATTACATCCCTGCTCCGAATGATCTTCCGATTTTGGTCATCCCAGAAACGATAACCAAACTCATTATCTCCATAACCAATAAAGAAGCACTTCTTTGATTTCGGATCAAGTTTTGTTCTGCTTGCTGAATCAATATGAACATAGGATAGACATCCAAACACTTTCAAGAAAGAAAGGTTTACTTCTTTGCCGCTCCAAACCTCTTCGGGTATTTTGTAGTCCAGTGGTACCGAAGGTCCTCTGTTGATCAGATATGCTGCAGTGTTAACAGCATCAGCCCAGAATGATTTTGGCAATCCAGAATGCAATCTCATGCTCCTTGCGCGTTCATTCAAGGTCCTGTTCATCCTTTCAGCTACACCATTCTGTTGAGGTGTACCAGGAATGGTTTTCTCCATCTTGATCCCGTTCTGTGCACAATATTTCTTGAACTCATCATCTTCATATTCTCCACCATTGTCAGACCGTAAGCACTTCACCTTCAAGTTGGTCTCATTTTCCACCATGGCTTTCCACCTTTTAAAGGTCTCGTAAACATCAGATTTATTTTTCAGAAAATAAACCCAAACTTTTCTACTCGAATCGTCAATGAATGTGACATAGTATCTCGAGCCTCCAAGGGATGTCACAGGAGATGGTCCCCATACATCAGTATGAACCAGCTCCAACTTTGCTGCTTTCGGTTCTCTACCGCCTTTTGAAAAGCTCACCTTCTTCTGCTTTCCAAAGATACAGCTTTCACATAGTTGGTGTTCAACAGTCTTTAATTCTGGTAGCTTTCCTTTTGACACCAACATCTTCATTCCCTTCTCACTCATGTGTCCAAGTCTATAATGCCATAGACTTGAATTGGCTCCAGCATCCACAGCTGCTAATGTGTCTCTGCAACTGGAAGTCATATACAATGTTCCAGTTTTCTTTCCTCGAGCAACAATCATGGCTCCTTTGTTCACTTTCCAGGAACCATCACCGAAGGTCACATTGTGGCCTTCATCATCGAGCTGTCCCACCGAGATCAGATTGCGTGTCAAATTTGGTACATGTCTGACTTTGTTGATTTTCCAGACAGATCCATTTGACATCTTCATCCGTACATCACCCATACCAACAATTTCCAAGGGTTTTCCATCAGCCAGGAAAACTTTTCCGTAATCGCCAGCGATGTAATTATCAAATACATCGCGATCACCAGTGGTATGAAACGAAGCTCCCGAGTCCATAACCCAAGAATCAACAGGGCTTTCCATGGATAATAGCAGAGCATCATGTACTTCATCAGTGACAGCATTGGCATTATTTTTCATTGATCTGCAGTTCTTTTTCAGGTGACCAGTCTCACCACAGCTCCAGCACTTCATATTCTTTTCAGAGATGTTTTTGTCTTTTCCATTTCTTGACTTGGATCTACCGCGCCATCGGTTGGAACTCCTTTCACCACTCCTGCCTCTTCCTCTGTTATCAAGATTTAGAGCAGATCTCGATGATGTTGCTTCACCCGAGTCTTTCCTGCGAACTTCTTCAGCTAGGATTTGATCTCTAACATCATTGAGTTGTAGTTTTCCTTTTCCAACAGAGTTGCTAACCGCTGCCCGCATCGGTTCCCAAGTTTCTGGTAAAGACGCTAGAAGAATAAGTGCACGAATCTCATCATCAAATTTGATGTCCACCGATGTCAGCTGGGAGACAATCGTGTTGAATTCATTTATGTGTTTTGCCACCGAAGCACCTTCTCCCATCTTCAAGTTGAATAACTTTTTCATGAGATGTACTTTGTTGTTTGCTGATGGCTTCTCGTACATGTCTGACAGAATGGTCATCATCTCCTCCGTGGTTTTGGCCTCCGCCACGTTATGCGCCACGTTCTTTGTTAGGGTCAATCGTATGACACCTAAAACCTGTCGGTCAAGGAGCTCCCCATCATCATCCTCCATCTTTTCCGGTTTCTTTCCTGATAGAGGTTGATGGAGCTTCTTACTGTACAGATAATCTCTTATTTGTAACCGCCAGAACGAAAAATCTGTTCCATCGAACTTGTTGATTCCTGGTCCCGATCCATCATCTCCGGCCATCACTTCTCTAGCCTTAGCAAAAAATCTAAAAATCTTTTCTGATGTGGAAGATCAGACAAAGCTGCAACCACAGAGCATACTCAGAATTCTTAAGAATTTTCACAACAAGGCTCTGATACCAGTTGTTGGGGAATTACACCCCCGAAACGATGCCGACCACGATGATAATAGTACCCAAAAACTTGCGGAATAAAATAACCAACAAGAACACAAAGATTTACGTGGTTCACCCAATATAGGCTACGTCCACGGAGCACTGCAACTTTTATAACCGGAAGAAATATTACAACAAGTGTATACACCAATACACTCAATATTTCTCACACTCCCAACCCGAGTATACCGAGAAAATAATTTCACTAACTCACACAAGAGAATTCCCGCACTCAAGAAAAAAATACACTCTTTTTTTCTATGCACTCTCTATTTATCAAAGCTAAAAAACTTTTGATTTTGGATATAATAAATGAAGGAATTGAGCTCTATTTATAACTAATTCCCTTGTTCAGTTTTAATAAAAATTCGATGTGGTATGAGTTTATATTATTATTTAATTTAATGTGGGCCCCACCCCATAATAATTCACCTAACATAGACTTGTAACATCGTACTATTGTAATAAGGATCTGTAATCTTGTTTTTATAGCCATCAAACTTTCATTTGTATTCTTTCATTTTGATATTTTTAAATCAACAGAAAGCTTATTTGATCAATTCGTTGATTGATTTTATTTGAGCCACTATCGATTCATATATCCCTATCAATTATTCAAATATTTTAGAAACTATATACTTTGGGTGCGTTTGGTTGGAGTGATTAGGTGGGTTTATGATTTTTAAACCCACCTAATCCAATGTTTGGTACGATTTTTATTTAACCAACTCAATCCCTCATATGAATGATTAGGTTGTATTAGGTGTGATTAAATAATACATCCTTCCCCCCTATGATTATTTATCCTTCCTCTATCCCTACCCTATTTCCAATTTTACCCTTTCTCTTTCACCAACGCCGGACCACCTCCGCCGCGGGACCGCCGTCGAGCCACCGTCGGACCACCACCGTACTGCCGCCCGACCGCCGACCGCCTCCCTCCGTCGGCCGTCGGACCACCTCCCGCCGCCTACCGCCACGGGAACGCCTCCCGTCGCCGGCCACCATCGCCGTCGGCCCACCACCGTTGCCGGGCCGCCGCCGACCTCTGCCGGCCGTCGAACCACCTCCCGGCGCTGACCAGCCTCCGACCGCCTACCGCCGCCGTCCGTCAGACCACCTCCATTGCCGGGCCGTCGCCGGAGTAAAGAAGAAAAAATAAAGAAAAAGGCAATTTTGTCATTTCATCATAAAATTCAAAATTATCACATACTTAAAAATCATACCAAACATAATACTATTTTACATCATATATTACATTTCTATCACAATCATTTTTTTTTTATCATTTACATACTAATCATTAGTTTATTTTATCCTCCTACCTAACACAGCCTTATAGTACATGGTCGAAATATCAAATAAAGTGAATGGAAATTTTATCATAAATGTCAGGGCACATACCAAAAGTTATATAAGAAGAAATTCCGAATTAAAATCTCACTCCAGTAGCTTACTTAATAGCTTGTTTTCTTATTCCAATTGCTTCAATAATCCCTCAGCTCAAATAATATTTTTTGTGATGTTACGAGCATCAGTAAGGCTATTAGATATTTGACTACCCTAATATTCAAACTTTTGGTTAAAATTGAGTTTATACTATATAATTTTTTACAAGAAAAATCATAATAATTCGAAATCATCTAAAAAAATATGAAAATTTTACAATATGTATATCATACTAAGTTCTATATTTTTTTTAGAAAAGTTTTCAAGATTCCAAACCCATTTTGCTCATATTCTGTATTTTTATGATGGTCTTCAAAGGGTTTTTGTGGCCCCAAAAAGGTGGTTTCCATTAATGTTTCTGTTCACCAGTCGGACTTTGGTGTACTAGACATCATGGTGAGAAACTTTTATTTTATATTTATGTTCAAAAAGAGGGTGCATTATATTATAATGTAAGCATCAAAATAGTTCCAAAACATTTAAAAAAACAGGCGATAAAACTTTTGTTTTAAAAAATAATTCATAATAAATCTTATATAAACTGAAAAACTCATAAATGTGGACTCATAGCCTAAATTCAGTGTAAAAACCTTTGGCCACAATTAGATTTTAAAAATGACACAACGCATGATATAGAGGCGCCACCTTGCCAGCGTGTGGCCGTGCTCCGGCTGCCACGCGTAACCGAAAATTTTCCAATAGATTACTCTCGTTGTGTTCTACAAATTTTGTGTTGAATGTTTTTCAAAATTTTCAGCCGATTTTGCCCATATTGTACTTTTCCGACATGGTTTTCAGCGGTAATAAGTTTTCGGAAATTACGAATTCCGGCGAATTATTGGGTGATTGGCCAACACTTCTATAATCTAGGTAACATTTGAACAACTTTTATTCTCTATAAAAGATAAAAAAAACAATGCATGAAGCTGTAAAATAAAATCATGTACATTCAACCTTTAGTTGGTAGTTTTCCGGGTAGAGTGCTCCTGTCCTAGCTCGGTTTTTCGAATTTTCTTATTGATTTTGGTTAACGATATAGATACACATCCAGTACATATGGATTGATGGGTAGGAAAGAAGTTGTATGTATTTTTTTTTTCAGATTTTTTAAAAAATAGTTTGGATATTTGGTTGAATTTCTTCCCTAACTCATTCCCTTTCACTCAATGTTTACTCTACCACTTTACTTTTTAGGTACTAAATACACGGAATTATCATTGTTTATGATGTTTTGGTGTGTTTAAATAGGCAAATTTGCATAGAATAAAGTTACAAAATGTTGACAGGTGTTTTATTAGTTTTTGACACATAGTTAATTTTAATTTGATTTAATTATCTAATTGCTAATTTTCCATTGGTTATCTACTACCAATAGAGAATTTCCTAGATTTATGCTTTATATATTTATTTCTTGTTATTTTTTATTTATTTATTTGTTATTTGTTTATTATTTATAATCATTTTAATTATTAGATATATTTAGAATCATGGATGAATTTTCTATACACACGCATTCATATACATACACATACAAATATGTTGATTTCTTACCTCCGAGTTAGGGATGTTACAATATCCCTTGCTTTAAAGAATCTGGTCCCCAAATTGGTTCTTTCTAAATAGCGCGAGGTACAACTATCTTATTTCTTCTTCCTTATTCAAGTAGCCTATTCAATGTGGAGATTACGCCATAATACTTTTACAAGATGAATTTTTTTGTTACGAATCTATTTTTTCTTCTGATCTAGTATCTCTATTGGTCGTTCTATGTAAAACATATCCTCTTCCAACTGAACTTGTTTAGCGTCAATTATTTTATCTTTGTCAACGTGACACTTTTGAAGTTTTGATACTTGAAAGACTTCATGTATTCTTGCAATATTTTCGGATAGTAACAACCTATATGCCACAGGCCTTATTCGGCCAATGATCTGAAAAACTCCAACAAATCATGGCTGTAATTTGCCTCGTCTTCCTGTCCGTATAATCCATTTTCTTGGTGATATTTTTAGAAGTACTTGATCACCAATTTCAAATTCCAAATCCTTCCATCTTCTATCTGCATAACTCTTCTGCCAACTTTGAGCAGTTTGGGTCCTTTGTTTGATGGTTTGTACATTATCAATGGCTTTTGTATGACTTCATGTGGTATTAACTCTTTCTCACCGTTGTTGGTTTGTACCTTATCTGTGTCCCAATTCAAGGGAGATCAACATCTTTGTCCATATAAAGCTTCAAATGGGGCCATCTGGATTGTGGTTTGATAATTGATGTAGTTGGAAAATTCCACAAGAGGTAAATGTTGTTCCTAATTTTTTCCTGTACACATGCTCGCAACATTTCTTCCACAATTTGAATTGTTCGTTCAGATTGACCGTGGGTTTCTTGATGTGCGGTTGTGCTGAAACTAAGTTTGGTCCTCGGACAGTCTTGTAATTTTTTCCATAGTCTTGAAGTAAACTTTGGATCCCGATATGAAGTTATGGTGATAGGAATGCCATGTAGCCAGATGATTCTTTTTGAAAGATTTTTGCTAGTTTTTCAACGTCATACTTCTGGCTAGTAGGTATGATGTGAGTTGTTTTGGTGAGACGATCCACAACTACCCATTTACTATCATGACCTTCTTCAAGTGTTGGAAGTCTCATTACAAAATCTATTGTGATATGATCACATTTCCACTCAAGAAACGACAAAGGTTGTAAAAGCACAAACGGTCTTCGATATTCTGCTTTTATCATTTGACATGAAAGACATTGTTGAAATCATCAACATCCCATTTCATTATTTTCCACCAAAAATGACCCTTCAAGTTCTTATACATCTTGGGCCCTCCTGGATGGTTGGTAAATCGTAATATGTGGGCTTCTTCTAGGCTCTCTTTTTTCATATAATCAGGTATACTAGCACGATTCCAATACATTAATAAATTAACAAAATTAGTGGTGATGTTGAGTTTATGCTCTCCTGAATCTCTTAACTTTTACTACAAGAAAAATCAACTTCAACAACACACCTACGACAACGGTTTTTACTAAAACCGTTGTCGTATGCTTTTTGACAACGGTTTTAGTGAAAACTTTTGTCGTAGGTGTGTTTTTTAGACAAAAGACAACGGTTTTTATTAAAAACCGTTGTCTTTTAGGTGTCAAAGACAACGGTTTTTAGGGTCAATGATAACGGTTTTGTAAAACCGTTGTCTTTTGAGCGTTTTTTAGGGTCAAAGACAACGGTTTATAGAAACGTTGTCTATTAGCGTGTTTTTTTTTTACAATTGACAACGGTTTTCTTAAACTGTTGTGGAAAAGGCGATGTAAAACGTATTTAGCGACAGTTTTACTGAAACCGTCGCTATAATTAGCAACGGTTTTATGTAAACCGTCGCTAATTAAAAATAGCGACGGTTTTTCCTAGTGCCGTCGCTATAAGCGACGGTATAATATCTCTCGCTATATTTAGCGACAATTTCAAATAAATCCATCGCATATTTTTACTTAGCGACGGTTGTTATTAGACCGTCGCTAATTTTTGCGACGGTATTAGCATAACCGTCGCTAACATTAGCGACGGTTGAGACAACACCGTCGCAAATTATAAATCGCAGACGGGTCATTAATAAACCGTCGCTAATAGCGACGGTTTAACTAAAACCCGTCGCAACTCTTCTATAAATACACACTCACTCTGTCCATTTTAAAACACACAACTTCACAACACTTAAAATTTTTCTTACATAATTTTAGTTTCGGTAATTTTAAAAAATTGTTCCAAGTTTTTGAAACCCCGCTTATTTATGTAAATTTTTTCGTTTTATTTTTTGTTAAATTTTTAAGTTTTATTTAAGATCTTAGTCTATTCAAATACAAGTTTTTTTTAGAATTATTAAATTGTTAAAAGTAATTTTTTTTTATTTTATTGAAAATATTAGCGACGGAAATCATGAATGAACTGTCGCTAAAATTAGCGACGGAATGCATTGCGTAACTGTCGCCAAGCGACGGTTTTAAAAACCGTCGCTAACTAGCGACGGTTTAACAAAAATCCGTCGCAATATTTATGTTCGGCGATTTGTTAAAAACCGTCGCAAATTGTAGCTTCAACAACGGATAAAAACCGTTGTCTTTGAGCGCACCCTTTAACCACAGAGCTTTAACAACAGTTTTAAAAGGCCTACAACAACGGAGAAAAACCGTTATCGTAGGCCTTTTTTCTTGTAGTGTTTACAATGTCAGAATCTATAACTTGGGCTAGCTTTATCCTGGCATAGAATTCAGGTTCAATTTTTAAACTCGTTAGATACCCATATGATTGAACGTGTAACCCTTCCTTAGAGGTGATGCCCTTAGTTTTGTTGTCCATTTTTATACCAAAACTAACAAGACTAATTTTTCAGTTTAGGGCATTTACTACCATGTTGGCTTTACCCGGTTGGTAGAGTATGGAACAATCATAATCTTCTATCAGTTCCATCCATCTTCATGGTCTCATGTTGAGTTCTTTTTGGATTAACAAATACTTCAATTTTTGGTGATCCGTATAGATGTTAAAGGTTGTCCCGTATAGATAATGTCGCAATTTGGTTATGGCAAACACTATAGCCCCTAATTCCAAATAATGGGTGGGATAATTAAGTTCATAATTCTTCAATTTCCGAGATGCATAAGCAATGAATTTGTCTTTTTGCATTAGCACACACACGATTCCTTTCTTAAATGCATTTGTATAAACCATAAAACATATATGTTCCATTAGGTAAAGTGAGTGTTGGAGCAGTCGTAAGAATTTCTTTAATTTATGAAAACTTATTTCGCACTCTTCCTTCCATGCGAACATATGATCTTTACGGGTTAAATGTGAAAATGGAGCAGCAATTTTGAGAGAAATCCTTGATAAATCTTCATTAAAACCCAGATAATCCTAAGAAGCTTCGTATCTCTGTAACATTTTTAGGCTGCCTCCATTGTGCAATAGCTTCTATTTTTGCGGGGTCAATTCAAGACCATTATTGGAAATAATACGTCCCAAGAATTTTACCTTTTCGAGACAATTTGCACTTGATGAACTTTGCATAGAGCTGATTTTCTTTTAAAGTTAGGAGAATAAGTCGTAAATGTTTCATGTGTTCCTCCATAATATTTGAGTATACTAGGATATCATCGATGAAAATCACAACAATTTATATAGAAATAGTTGAAAAACTCGATAAATCATGTACATGAAAACTGCTGGAGCATTCGTCAAACAAAATGGTACCACAAACTCGTAGTGTCAGTAACGAGTGTTGAAATTCGTATTTGGTATGTCCTCTTTCCTAATCTTCAGTTGATAGTATCCCCGGAGCAGGTCCATATTGGAATATACTTTGGATCCTTGCAGTACATCAAATAACCCATCTATTTGAGGCAGGGGATACTTGTTTTTTATAGTAAGATTATTATGTTACCGATAGTCAATACACATTCTCAATGTACCATCTTTCTCTTTGACAAATAAAACCGGAGCGCCCCATGGTGATGAGCTCGATTGAATGTATTCTTTTTCAATCAACTCTTCTAGTTGTACCTTAAGTTCCATTAATTCAACATGCTCCATTCTGTAATGAGTTCAGGATTTGGGGGTGGCTCCGGGAGTGAGTTCGATAGTGAACTCCATATCTCGATCAGGGGGTAAGGAACTGATTTCTTCAGTAAATACCTCAGGAAATTGTCGCACAAATGGAATTTCTGATATCCTAGACTACTCTTTTGGTTTGTTTATGATATAAGCTAATGATCTTTCCCCTCACGTTCTCATTATTTTCTTAGCTTGTGAGACAAACACTATTTATATGGAAGTTTCGTGATTATTTGTATTATTGAAATTTGTTGAGTTGGGACATAAAAGTGTCACTTCCTTGGTGTAACAATTCAATTGAGCTTGTTGCCTGAACAACCAATCCCTGCCTAGTATGATATCGTATTCACATTTAGGTAATTTGATCAAGTCTACTGGACATTCATGTTCATGAAACCTCGGGGGGCAATTTTTGTAGATGATGTCTATGGTTACTTTACTTCCTATTGGCAGACTAATTGCTGGAATTTTTTGTTTCTATGGCAGCGACATTTTTTGTGTCTTCTTTGGGCATTCCTGAATGCCGTGTTGTTCATTTCCACATATTACTTTTTTCATTTTTCCTCAAGAGCAACCAGCTTCTTTATTATTGGGTAGTCCACAAAGCCACACATTCTTTTAGTATGATTTCAAGGCCCTCCTTGGGGTTTTGGATAAAAAAATTTCTCCGGTTTTTTTTGGCCAAGATTTCTCATTTTGTTGTTGGTTTCATTATAAGATGGATTTTGAGGTCGTTTTTCTTGGTGTTCTCTTTTCAATAAGGATTTGATGTCTGACTCTACTCGTCGGACTTGCATGATATCACTCAAATAATTTGTGGATTCAGTGGACAATATGGCCCAATGGATGTCAAGATTTAATCCTTGCACAAACTTCTAGGTTTTTCTTGGTTCATCATCCATATAGTGGGGTGCGTAATGGATTAGTAGATGAAAATCCGCTTCATAATTGGCTACAAACTGGTTTCCCTGCAATAATCAAATGAACTCCCGCTCTCGGGTATTGCGTATTACCTGTGTAACATACCTTTTCTCGAACTCTTTTACAAAATTAGCCCATGTTCTGGTGTCTGTTCTCATAACCATTGACGATATATCACTTTCCACCAATGGTGAGCATCATCCTCACATTGAAAAACTACAAATATGACATTTTTTCATCAGAATAATTAAGGGTTCAAAAGATTCTCTCAATTTTGGGCAACCAATCTTCTGCATTTTGTGCATTTGAAGTTCTGTGGAATTTTTGTGGGTAGAATCTTAAGAATCTTTCTAATGCACTGTTTGTGGTTTCTTCATTCGTTATTGTTAGAGTAGATGCCCTGCAAGCCAACGGTTGGCTAGGAAATTTATTGACTCAAGTGTAATAAACAATCTTTGTTTTAATATAATTTACTTTTTAATGGTTTCGTTATACTTTATCTGTATACCCATGCAAGCAGCACAGATAAAGTCCTTGATTATGCTTTAATACAAATGAATCGTAATTCGATGTTGAAACTCATTTGTAAACACTGCATATTCTAAATTCGTTCCTAGTCGATTCAGCCGCCTAAAACAGGGATAAAGGTCACTTGAGCTCGAGACTAACATCTGTGATGTTGTGTACTGCGTTTCTTGGTAAGGGCATAGAGATGTCCAAACATACAGATGAGTAGTCATATGATGATTACACCGAACAACTCTCCCTCGGACTTTCCAAGTGGTTATCATTCATCGAGAGGATAAGTCCGTGATTATGATTGTACACCATTAGTCCTTACGACCCGGGACAACACTGAGGCTCTATATGCTAGGGTTGTGCTTTGACTCGTTTACCGACTCCAGGAGAGTCATCAGGTGGCGAGGTTGGGTACAGTTGCGACACATATAGGAGCCAGTGCATTGTAGTCGGGGATTCACCGCTCACCTACGGGTGTGGATATCCTATGTGATCTGATGTAATAATAGTGCATGGAATCTCTGGCCAGAGTATAAGATGTACGTTGGAGAAGGAGTTCTCCAATAGTACACGCGATGCCACTATTATAGTTATCACATAGTTATCGAATTAATATGAAACCATCGATGAACCAATGGTTGCAGATTCGATCGGGATATATGAGATGAAGGGACCGTACTGTACGTTAATCATAATCGACTGGTTCTTGCAGGCACTATCACTGATACCTAGGGGATCATGGGGCGATGCTACTAAACGCTCTTACCATGATCCGATGGGTGCAATCAGAAATGAGTTCTGACATTCTTGATCAAACAGTTGATGAAAAGAATGGGGTTAATTAGGGTAAACCCGATTAAAGGATTATGTCCTGAAACACAAAGAGTTGTGAACCCACGGCTAGCTGTATCCCTGAACCATTGAGGGTCACAAAAGTACTGGTTTACTTGTTTCCGTTGAGATAATAAATTCAATGAGTTGAATTTATAAGAAATAAGTTTGATATGATCAATCGATAAGCTTATAAATAAAGTTTATAAAAGCTTATAGAAATTTTGAGAGCATGACTGCTAATACAGTCAAAAGGAGTGCACATGCCTTATTTAGACATTGGCAATCTCAATATTAAAGTGTGCATCATAATAACAAATAAGTTGAAATTGTCACATCGATGATATTTGATCACCGATCGGGATTATGATGAGATTAATGTAATGGGAGTATGAATCATGGGCTTATAAGGGTATAACCACATCATGCTAATTTATTAAAGTTCAAATGGACTTTAATAATTAAATTATATTTTAATTGAGTTAAAATATAGCCCATTAAGTTTTTTTTATAATATATGGTATTGATTTATAAAATATGGAAATATTCATGATATCATAATTTTAGTAACTTGCACACAAAGCAAAATAATATTAATGCATGATATTCTCAAAATATATGTATTAATATTCCAGATTGCATTTAATATGGCATGGATATAGAATCTTTAGTTAACTTGATTAATTTGATTAATTAAGTAAAAAGAAATGTTAGAAATAAAATTGGAATATTTTATTATGCTAAATGGCATGCATTCGAGAATCAATATGAGATTCATATTTTTCAATTGGGGGCATCCGAAAGTTTGTTGGAGATAATTTATTAGAATCTATAATTAACTTATTAATTAAGTTAAAGATGGATGAGNAAAAAAAAAAAAAAAAAAAAAAAAAAAAAGGGGCTCTCGAAAATCACTTCTCAAAAACAAGAAAAATTCGGCTTGAGTCGATTTATTATTCGTGTTCTATCTCTACGCAAAGTTCTTCTAAATTTCTGGTGCAATTTAGAAGAGGAACAAATATTCCAGTCGTGGACCTGATTCGGAGATCGAATAACGTTCGTAGGGATTTACAACAAGAGCTACGTCCGCTAATACCGGAGTAGTAGGAGCCAAGCGAAACTATTCACTAAAAGGTACAATTTCTAACTTTCTATGAATGTTTAATTAAGAAAACCATACGAACGCCCAATCAAATATATTTTGATTGTCAAAATAAAATAAAAAATTTTAAAACTTTCGCTGCGTTTGGGCGTGTAGAAAACCGAGATCCAACAGTGGTATCAGAGCCAAGGTTTTTCTAAAACGTATGGTTTGATATTGAATAATTTGTTTCTAACCACACAAGAAAATTTCTAGAAAATTGTAGCACCATTAAAATTATTTTTTTTTTCTGAAAACAAAAAAAAAAAAAAAAATTTTGAGTCTGCCCGGAACTGTTCCGGGCAGTCCGTGCGCGCAGGGCCGCGCACAGCGCGCGCGCAAGGCGTCCGGCACGCCAGTGCGCAGCATGCGGAGCGTCCGCACGCTGCGCGTGGCTCCGAGCGCACCTGTGCGCGCTCAGGCTGCTGCCGCTGCCGCTGCCCGAACGTTTCGGGCACGAGTGCGGCTGCCCGAGATTGTCTCGGGAAGCGTGCTGGATGATGGGCTTGAACTGTTTGGGGCTAGGGTGTAATTTTCTGATTTTTCAAATTTTTGGGCAAAATTGATATTTTTGAAAATTGATTCAATTTTTATTTTTGAAAATTAATTTTTAAAATTAATAATTTTCTTGTAAAATAAATAATTAAAATATGATTTTAATTATTTATGGTAAAAATGAGTTTTTACAAGAAATCTGTGGGGACCCGGACGCTAATCATGTTCTTAATCGTCATTGGGACTACTTAATCAATTATAATAAAAAGGGTCTAAATTTTTTTTTATATAATATCAAATGCGGAACGTAATGGAATCACTCTCTTAGACATATCAGTATAAAAGGAAAGTACAAGTCTTGTACTATATACAATCATTTACAAACTAAGGTTCAACTACTAAATATCAAGTGTTCAACCCTATCTCAGATCAAGTCCGTAGTCTCCACTCTAATCACGATCTCTCTCTTCATCTCCTCGACCCTGAACCTGTCCCACCTGTTGTCATGCACACATACAAACACGACAACAGCCGGATAACTCCGGTGAGAATAAATCCCAGTATAAATCAACGAAACATGCAATCATATAATTAATATAAAGCATGAAGCAGATATCAGATATATATCAAAATCTGAAACATAATTAATATCAAACTATCAATCATACTCGTGACTCCACGACTCAGACTAGACTCAATCCTAGTCTAGGGATCCCGGTTTCCAGACGTTGGTATTCCTATATCGACCAACAGTAATAGAAGAAACTCCGATTCTATCCACGTCGATATAACCAAACATCCAGTGTCTTGACCTATCCGTCACAGACTGTGGCACTATCGCCAATACACTATCTTGTGACATCGTGTAATGTGCCCGTGGCGATCCCGCCACTATCAGGTACTTCTGTCACAAGATCACTTATCTAATATTCGTCTAACACATGCTCTCTATACATCAATAGAACAAGCATATCAAATCAAATCAATGCAAATAATAACAAATAGTATGTGATTTAGGGAAACACAAGTATATCCTACTTGTGTCGATCTCCCAGTACCACATTGACTTATACCTTTCGTTTGTAGTCTTGGTCTAAAGCAATTGAAGTTCTGAACTCAAGACTGTTTCTGTATAGCTGAAACGATATATCAAGAATCATAATATTAATATTTCATTCTCAATTCAACACTAAATCGGATTAATCTGAATATAATTCAAATTAACGGCATAACGGCACAATCCCGATATTCTCGTCAATACAATATCAACAACTATCAATTACAATCCATAACCCATATCTGATACAACTCATAATCAATCTAGAACTCAAATCTGTCCGATTTCCAATCAATATACTCAGAAATTCCTAACAATTCCATAATCAATCTGTTCTTCGATCTGACTTCGATTCTACGATGTCTAGTATATCAAGAACATCATATATGAATTTTATTCAATTCTGACAATAGCATAATTTCAACACATATCAAAACGTAACAAAACATACGTCCAGTTGGAGCCTGCGTCGATAGGAACACAGTACTGAAGTCGGATTGAAATTCTGACGGCCGGATCTTTCACTATTCACAGAAACGAACCTCGATTTCTTCTGATGGATTTTGAAGAATGAACGTTTCTTTATATATATATATATATTGCATGTCTAGAGCTAGGTGGCTTATCCTTTCACGCAACACGTCTCGCGCATATGCGCGACATCACTCGGCGCATATGCGCGAGACATTATGTCTAGGCGCGTAGCGTGCACAGCGCCTCGAGCATATGCGCGCCCCTGCTCGGCGCATATGCGCGAGGTTCTCTGGAATTGCACTTGATTCATCGCACAACTCGCGCATATGCGCGCCCTTCTCGGCGCACATGCGCCACAACCTCTGGAATCAACATTATGAAATCCAGCCTCTCGCACAGCTCGCGCATATGCGCGAGACCTTCGGGTCTCACACCCCACTCAACTTATGTCATTCCAATTCCTTCCTCGAAGTGGTCCGTCTATCATCCGATCAATTTATAATTTAATCAATCTCAGATTACCGTGATAAAATCTCAGGCATTACAAAATCAATTATTATTTATTTAATTGGAAATTAAATAAAGGTGTTTATTTAATTTATTAAATTCTTTAATAATTGTGGTGGTTAGTGATAAAATTATTAGATATATGATTTATCAGTTAATTAAATTTGTTTAATTAATTGATGTTAATATTTGATATTAAATGCATGAAGGATGATCGAGAGCCTTGACCAATGTGTTAGGTGTATGTTAGGATATTTTACTGTTGTTATTCGTTTTATTAATATTTGATATTATTAAATTGAGCCTGGTTTATGGCCCGTTATCACCCCATGAGATGTATCCCTTATGTGCCATGGCTATTTGAATGTAATTATTAGAAATAGTGGGAGATCAAGACTGGAAGATGGTGGGCCGATGAACAAGATGAAGACATGTAAAATATTGGAAGCTCTTGTAATAGTTGCATTTGCATCCCTGCATTCACCTAGGTTTTGGACATGGATCCATGTATGGCTCACATGGATCTAATAGTGATGGCGATCGATCATCCTTATTTATTGTTGAATGTCATAGTATGATATATGCGATATCGATATATAGTAGTATGCGTGTATGTGTATTATTAGATAATATAGTTGCATGAATCCGGCATACATACAAACTCGTGGCACGCGTTTTTATAAAATAAAATGATGAGACAATTTTAAAATTAAAATCCCTCATTTTGAATATGATTCAAAATTTATATCAAACCGTAAATGTAAAAATTAAAAG
Source organism: Primulina huaijiensis (assembly GCF_012295235.1). Classification (NCBI taxonomy): domain Eukaryota; kingdom Viridiplantae; phylum Streptophyta; class Magnoliopsida; order Lamiales; family Gesneriaceae; genus Primulina; species Primulina huaijiensis. The sequence continues at coordinate 10,471,333 of NC_133323.1, read as the reverse complement.
AGTTTAATTTTTTCTTGCCTTCCATCAACCGTGGTTGCATGTTGATCGCTACTCGCGAACAGTGTCTGGCTCATATTATTGGGGAGGCCTGGACGCCAAAGCTGTGACTTCCACCGGACATATGATGTGAATTGAGTGGAACTCTCATGACTTCGGCTCATATTATTGGGAGAACTCATGCGACCGTCCACTACAATTCAATATTGATGGGTCGGTTTGACACGAGAAAATAAACGGCGTCATATTATTGAGTCCTTATTAAACGTGAGGCGAAATACGCGGAGGTTGCATAGGAATGCAATTGGATTCTATCTTTTAGAAATTATAATTGGCTGATATTATTCGGGATTATATTTTGCTAATTGGACTCTACGTGCCCACTAAGGAAATACGATTTCCCTTTTTCATCAGAGGGTGGTGAAAATGTCAAAATAGTGGGAGGGAATTTATAAAATAAAAATCCATATTTTATATCTTAAAATTATTTTAAAATAATCAGCAACCATTATTCTGTTTTCATATCAGTATATTTTCGATTTCGTAATGTAATTCATATCTGTTATTAACAAGCTAACCGAATCTAATTTTCAAGACTGGTTGGGAAATTGTTCTAAATTCGGAGAAAGTTGCATACACACTAATATCATTCCTGCTGAACTGACAAAGCATGCAAGATAGTAGGACCATAGTATGCAAGCTAAAGTGTAACATGCTCGCTTCTATGTCAAATGAACTGTAGGGACAGTTTGAGGAAATTCTGAATGCTGCTGACATTCGAATGCACGTGCAAGAGTTGCATGGTGCATGAGACTATGCACACCACTTTCAAGGAGCTCATGACTACACGCATGCAAGATAGGGCTTTGGCCCATGAGCTTGGTATACATATGATTGGGCTTATTGAGAATGTGGTGGGCCTGGAATATGTGATTCCTAACGAGTTGGTTGATGACATCAATTTGTTGTTTTTCTCTTCTTCATTTGACGGGATTATGGTGAACTTCAATTTGAATAAGATAGATGATAGCCTTGAAGAGCTAGTCAATACGCTTATAACTTATGAGATCACCATAAAACAGGAAACTATTGTTTTTCTTATGGGCCTCTCGTCAGACGAAAATGGCCCACAAGGTACGGGAAAGAAATGTTCTGCCGCTCACAAGAAAAACAATCCCGATAAGAGGCAAACTCTGAAGGACACTTAAAGGGCCTACAAAGCCCAATAAGTCAGTACATATTTATTTCACTGCAAGAAGTCCGGACATAAGAAATTATATGCGACAGAAATGTTCTGGAAATGATAAGTGAATGTCAAAGTAAACATGATTTCAACAACAAACAAAAGAAAGATAGATGATCCAAAACCCGCAAAAATATGGCACGCTAGACTATGTCACATTTCTCAAATAAGGATTCACAAGCTAGTGGGAGAATACATGTTTGACTTGTCAGACATAAATTCTCTACTTACCCGTGAGTCCTGTCTGAAAGGAAAAATGACCAAAACTCCATTCGATGGAAACGTGGAAAGTGCGTATGGTCTACTGGATTTGATCCACACAGACGTTTGTGGCCCGCTAAGTGTTAGCACAGAATATGGGCAATCCAACTTCATTACCTTTACTGATGACCATTCGAGATATGGGTATGTTTGTTTGATGAAACACAAATCTGAAGCGTTTGAAAAGTTCAAAGAATTCAGATTTGAAGTAGAAAATCAGCTAGAAAGAAGTATTAAGTCACTTCGATCTGATCGAGGTGGAGAATACTTAAGTGTTTAATTTTTGGGTTATCTAAAAGAGAATGGGATTCTCTCATAGTGGACTCCACAAGCAACACCGCAATTGAATGGTGATTCTGAACGTCGAAATCGAACCTTGTTGGACATGGTTCGATCCATGATGGGATTCACTGAATTGCCTACATCGTTTTGGAGCTTTGCGCTTGAAATTGCGGCAATGTTGTTGAATAATGTCCATACTAAAGCAGTGGATAAAACACCATATGAGATATGGATGGGAAAAACTCCCAAGTATTCCTAGATGAGAATATAGGGATGTCAGACAGTGGGAGACAAATTGGATAGCTGATCCACTTTGTGCTACTTTGTAAGATATCCAAAGAATTCTGTTGGATATTATTTCTATCATCCCAATGAAGCAAAAGTGTTTGTTTCAAGAAATGCCACCTTTTTGGGAAAGGAGTTTCTATTAGATATAAAAGGCAAGATGATAGAATTTGAAGAAATTCAAGATACTCTCTCAACTGTAGAAGTTGAACATAATCCCCAACAACCAGTAGTTGAAGTACACACTCTTAGAATGTCTGATAGTGTAATCAGACCACCTGCAAGATACACGCCTCTTTATGAACAAGGCCATGATGAGCCTTATGTTGGATGTGATCCAATGATCTTCAAAGAAGCAACTGCATTCCTCAATGGAGACATCAAAGAAGATATTTATACATCTCAACCTGAGGGATACATATCAGTAGAAAGTGAGCATAAGGTATGCAAACTTCAGAGATCAACATATGGTCTCAAGCAGGCGTCCAGGAGTTGGAACCTCAGATTTGATAGCACTATCAAAGAGTTTGGTTTTGCTAAGAATCTTGAGGGACCATGTGTGTACAAGAAAGTTAGTGGGAGTGCAGTGACATTCCTAGTACTTTATGTTTATGATATCCTGCTAATTGAGAATGATGTAGGATTACTGCAATCAACTAAAGTATGGTTAGCCAGTAAATTCTCCATGAAAGACATGGGTGAAGCATCCTACGTATTGGGAATACAAATCAATAGAGATAGATCATAGAGGATGCTCGGACTCACCCAAGCAATTTATATCGATATCATTCTAAATAGATTCTCTATGGAAGAGTCCAAGAGAGGATACTTACCAATGTGTCATGGTATTACTCTATCTAATGCACTGTGGCCCGAGACTGATGGAAAGATAGAGATGATGACACGTATTCCATATGCGTCAGCTATTGGTAGTATCATGTATGGTATGTTATCGACATGTCCTGATGTTGCTTACGCTTTGAGTGTTACAAGCAGATCTCAGGCGAATCCTAGTCCAATGCATTGGAAGGCCGTGAAAAATATTCTTAAGTACTTGAGAAGGACTAAGAACTTGTTCATGGTCTATGAGGATGGACAATTAAAATTGGAAGGCTACACTGATTCTAGCTTCCAATGTGACGTAGATGTTTCGAAATCACCCTCTAATTTTGTATTCATGCTAAATGGTGCGGGTATCTCTTGGAAAAGTTCCAAGCAAGACACCGTTGCGGATTCCACCACTGAAGCTGAATACATTTTTGCATCTGATGCAGCCAAAGAGGAAGTTTGGATGAGGAATTTTGTCCAAGAGTTGGGCGTCATTCCTTATAGAGTTGATCCAGTCCCGATGTACCGCGACAACACTGGTGCCGTTGCGCAAGCAAAGGAACCGAGGTCTCATCAAAGATCCAAACATATACTGAGGAAGTTCCACATCATCCGGGAGATTGTGGGAAGAGGAGACATATCAGTCGAAAGAGTCTCCTTTGCAGATAATGTTGCTGATCCACTTACATAGCCCTTGCCAGGACCATTGTTTGAGTAGCATCGCGAAGCAATGAGATTAAAGTTTATGGGTAGTTGGCTCTAGGGCAAGTGAGAGATTGTTAGAGTAGATGCCCTGCAAGCCAACGGTTGGCTAGGAAATTTATTGACTCAAGTGTAATAAACAATCTTTATTTTAATATAATTTACTTTTTAATGGTTTCGTTATACTTTATCTGTATACCCATGCAAGTAGTATAGATAAAGTCCTTGATTATGCTTTAATACAAATGAATCGTAATTCGATGTTGAAACTCATTTGTAAACACTGCATATTCTCAATTCGTTCCTAGTCGATTCAGCCGCCTAAAACAGGGATAAAGGTCGCTTGAGCTCGAGATTAGCATCTGTGATGTTGTGTACTGCGTTTCTTGGTAAGGGCATAGAGATGTCCAAACATACAGATGGGTAGTCATATGATGATTATACCGAACAACCCTCCCTCGGACTTTCCAAGTGGTTATCATTCATCGAGAGGATAAGTCCGTGGTTATGATTGTACACCATTAGTCCTTACGACCCGGGACAACACTGAGGCTCTATATGCTAGGGCTGTGCTTTGACTCGTTTACCGGCTCCAGGAGAGTCATCAGGTGGCGAGGTTGGGTATAGTTGCGACACATATAGGAGCCAGTGCATTGTAGTCGGGGATTCACCGCTCACCTACGGGTGTGGATATCCTATGAGATCTGATGTAATAATAGTGCATGGAATCTCTGGCCAGAGTATAAGATGTACGTTGGAGAAGGAGTTCTCCAATAGTACATGCGATGCCACTATTATAGTTATCACATAGTTATCGAATTAATATGCAACCATCGATGAACCAATGGTTGCAGATTCGATCGGGATATATGAGATGAAGGGACCGTACTGTACGTTAATCATAATCGACTGGTTCTTGCAGGCACCATCAGTGATACCTAGGGGATCATGGGGCGATGCTACTAGACGCTCTTACCATGATCCGATGGGTGCAATCAGAAATGAGTTCTGACATTCTTGATCAAAGAGTTGATGAAAAGAATGGGGTTAACTAGGGTAAACCCGATTAAAGGATTATGTCCTGAAACACAAAGAGTTGTGAACCCACGGCTAGCTGTATCCTTGAACCATTGAGAGTCACACAAGTACTGGTTTAATTGTTTCCGTTGAGATAATAAATTCAATGAGTTGAATTTATAAGAAATAAGTTTGATATGATCAATCGATAAGCTTATAAATAAAGTTTATAAAAGCTTATAGAAATTTTGAAAGCATGACTGCTAATACAGTCAAAAGGAGTGCACATGCCTTATTTAGACATTGGCAATCTCAATATTAAAGTTTGCATCATAATAACAAATAAGTTGAAATTGTCACATCGATGATATTTGATCACCGATCGGGATTATGATGAGATTAATGTAATGGGAGTATGAATCATGGACTTATAAGGGTATAAGCACATCATGCTAATTTATTAAAGTTCAAATAGACTTTAATAATTAAATTATATTTTAATTGAGTTAAAATATAGCCCATTAAGTTTTTTTTATAAAATATGGTATTGATTTATAAAATATGGAAATATTCATGATATCATAATTTTAGTAACTTGCACACAAAGCAAAATAATATTAATGCATGATATTCTCAAAATATATGTATTAATATTCCAGATTGCATTTAATATGGCATGGATATAGAATCTTTAGTTAACTTGATTAATTTGATTAATTAAGTAAAAAGAAAGGTTAGAAATAAAATTGGAATATTTTATTATGCTAAATGGCATGCATTCGAGAATCAATATGAGATTCATATTTTTCAATTGGGGGCATCCGAAAGTTTGTTGGAGATAATTTATTAGAATCTATAATTAACTTATTAATTAAGTTAAAGATGGATGAGAAAATAAATAAAAGATATTATTGTGGGGATGCATTCATTCGATGATCTTTTTGACACACAAGACTTTCGGCTCTTCCTAATTCTAAACAAAAAAAGGGGCTCTCGAAAATCACTTCTCAAAAACAAGAAAAATTGGGCTTGAGTCGATTTATTCTTTGTGTTCTATCTCTACGTAAAGTTCTTCTAAATTTCTAGTGCAATTTAGAAGAGGAACAAATATTCCAGTCGTGGACCCGATTCGGAGATCGAAGAACGTTCGTAGGGATTTACAACAAGAGCTACGTCCGCTAATACCGGAGTAGTAGGAACCAAGTGAAACTATTCACTAAAAGGTATAATTTCTAACGTCCTATGAATGTTTGATTCAGAAAACCATACGAACGCCCAATCAAATATATTTTGATTGTCAAAATAAAATAAAAAATTTTAAAACTTCCGCTGCGTTTGGACGTGTAGAAAACCGAGATCCAACCGTTATAGCATTCCTGAGTGGAACTTGCTGGCAGAAGGTTAAGAATTGTTGTAGAACTTCGAACATATTTCTATTTGGTCCCTCTTGTGGCCTAGGTTGCTCCTCTTCCTGGTCCACGTTTCCTCGTGTTTTTCGTATTTCTTATCTTCGTTAGCGCGATATCTTGCATGAGAGCTACCGTGAGATGACGTCATCCTTATACAAAAGTTATGGTATAAAATTTATGGGTTAACATGATAATTGTTATTAAACTTAAATAAAAAAACAAATTTTCATTTTATAACAAAATGAGCATTTCCCTACATCATTCATTCACATATATATTTATTAAACGTTCATATTATAGCCAATACTGATTTGGTGAGTACATCTTCTAACAAATTAACAAAACAAAGAGATGATGCTAGCAAAAGGGTCCTCCGCCTACAGTAAAAAGGTACGACTCAAGCTATCTCAATATGTAGAAAACAAATATTGCGCTAGATACAGATCCCCCTAATCCTCATAGTCGGACAGAACAACTCATCGGTGTCGAGCATAAACCCTCGTTGCCATCTCAATCTCTGGGCCTAACAAGGTACACTCTAGAAGGATCAGACTCTACGCTCGACTGCATCCCTTGCTGAAATGGTGTGGCTGTTGGTGGTGCCATGCTCTCCAACCTCTGTTGCTAACTCTGCCGCATCAACCATGACACTGTCAGTGATCCACCACATAAAATGATCATATGGGTCCGTAATTAAGTCATATCCAAACAGACTCAGGAAAGGCGGCTCCATAACCGAGGTCCCAAGGAGAATGGGATATATGTGCTAGTACAAGTGACCAGAACACTCGGCTCACCTAACGCATATAAACTGACTGGCTTAGGTCCTTTCTTGATAATTCTCTGTAATGTGCTATCAACCATACTCTGCCCTGAAACTATGGTCCGATGTATCACACTGTTAGGCAACCTCTCATTATGCTCCTCGACCGACTATCATAGAACTCATGCAGATCAATCAAGAAAAACCTCAAGTAGTCTCTCATACTCTGTGTCTTGCCTAGCTCATGCTCACATGCTCCTAGTCTCCCAGTCATCGCCTCTATCTCTCCTCGTAAATTAGTCGTCTCATTTAAAGTCACATGACAATAAATATATGTATAAGATTATGTTATGATTCTGTCATGCTTAGTAAACTTTGATAGATTTGTCTTAGTTTATTTTGCAGTGCATTCTACGATGCAATAGTTGCAAATATATATGTATGTATGTTCTATTGTTTTATGCTCGATTAGCCTCCACTTTCAGGGTTTTTTTTTTTAATAAAATATCATCTTTTACTCTTCTTCCCCAAATAACAATTAATAACAACTAATAACAACTATACAATGATGTACAAAAGATGTTCTGGGGCTGATGATCAATCCAGAAGTTCTATTTTAATTATTTTTAGTTCATATATAATTTTCTTTCGCAAGTTTCATATTTTGTTTTCGTACCATTGTAAAGACAATACTTCTTTTATGAAAAAGATTGGTTTGGTTGTATATTGTAATACGAGATTTATTGTTTTCAATGTTAAATTGCTAGACAATATCGGATATAAACACACTTCGGTCTCGAGGAATGATAATTTGTTTTTTTGTAATTTTGCTCATTTGAATTAATAAATTTTATTTTAGTCATGTATTTATTAAATTTTGACAGTTTTATTCTTTTCCTATTGGAAGTGTTAATAAGGTAATGCACTCCCGAACGCTATATTGACGTCAGGTCAATGTTACGTTGGTGTGCCATATCAGCGTCACATTGAAAAATGACCAAAATTGCATAACACATAAAGATTGATAAGAGACAATATCTGAATTACGACAACAATAATCAACTTGCAAATAGACAAATATATGTGGTTAATTAGTTATGTTTTCTTAAAATTATATTTTAACACTAGAAATAATTTTTATGCTTAATCCTCTACTAATCATTCTTAATACTGTGATGATTAATTCATGACTTCTACGTTTCATCATGCTATACGTTTTCTAACATCTTGAATTAATTTGTATATAAAATACAAAAAAGGTCAATTTTAGTAAGGATTATACTCCTACTTTCATTTAAAACAATCTTTATTTTTCTTGTAACTTGAATATTAAGCTTATGTTATCCAAGTCTAGGGGTGAGAAAAAATATCGAAAATTTCGGTATACCGAGATTACCGTACCGAAAAATGCCGAATTTTCGATATAGCGAAGATTTCGGTACAGTACGGTAACAATACCGAATTTTTCGGTACGGTAACGGTATGTAATTTTAAAATTTCGGTATATACCAAAATACCGAAATACCAAAAAAATATACAAAAATTTTAAAACAATAAATTTATAAAAAAAATTTAAAATATAAGGTTTTTTTGGGTATAAAACGGTATATATCGATACCGTACCGAAATTTCGGTATACCGTACAATATCGTTATAATCGGTACACTAGTTATATGTACCGAAAATTTCGATACGGTATTAGTATAAATTTTCTTATACCGTAATTTATAAAAATCACTTAAATATCTACGGCAACCCCAAGTTGAAACGTTCCAAAATTTCATAGAAAAAATGCATATTGTTTTTCAAAAAATATAAAAAAAACAAATAATTAACGTTCATAAGTGGAAATAGAATGACTTGGATCAAGTGTTCCCCACATCTAGTCCGCTTAACTTCGCCAGTCAAGACCACCTAGTCTTTTTCACGTACATCGACGAAAACTAGCGATCTTAAAAACGCAACAGGTTCTTCCGGAAATAACAAATATTACAATAAAATTCAAGACATGCATTAACATTATTCCTCAAGACTTGAACTTACAAAAATATTTTCTTTTTTTCTCACATCAGATTTTGTAAATAACAAACATAAAACTTATCAACATTTTCCCTTAAATCTTCCAAAACTTCAATCCTCAACTAAAATTCTCAAATAAAATTTTATATAATGTGGCTCATAAATTCTTGTTTAGATATTATTTTTCTTGATTGACTCCTCATAATGAATTTTAACGTTTCTGGCTTAACTCCTCATAATGAATCATCAACTTTGGCGGAGTGCCCCCGGACCCTAAAACCTACATCCACACGCCTGTAAAAAATTTCGGTCATTACCATGCCACGATTCACTAAAAATCCTTGAAGTTTTTTGTAAAGGCCCGTATTTCGTATTCATATATTTCGTATTCATATTTTAGCGGAATTATTAAAAATTTTCTAAATAAATAATTATCTTGTCTCATTTATAAAATGAACATGTAAATAATTTTAAATTCAGACTAACAGCGGAAGCAAGTATTGTTTCCAAACAACAACTTAAAAATATATCCAACGTATTAAAACTGAGTTTGAACATAAGAAAATGCATAAACTAAAACATGAGGTCCTCGGGTTCCTACTACCGCTGACCCAAGCCAACTCACTGGTCTCCGCCCTCGGCCTCGACCTCATCAGTACCTATGAAACGTCCTGCCCTTTTTATTGCTTTAAAAGTACTACAATTTTTTTAAAAAACTTTCGTCCCTCCCATGAAAATATTTTTATAAAATATTTTACCCTTCAAAATGAAACATCAACGAAATAGTCATAGAAATGAAATCATCAATTTGTTTTACCAAACCTAAAAAGCAATAATTAGAAAAGAATAGCCCATACTAAACCTCTCAAAAATCTCTCAAAAAGCATAAATAACTAGTCTTAAAATCTTTAATTATAAATCATGATTCATAAGTCATAAGTGCGGAAATAAGTAGAAGCGCTGGTCCTCGGGTTGTGTGCACCTTCAGTCCAGTCAGTTCATCCGTCAAGACCTCCCTCAAACTCACATGCATCCATCACACCTAGTGAGTCTAAAGACTCAACACATCATAATCTTTATAACAAATAATACATATAAAACCACATGCAACAGTGAAAATACTTTTAGGTAAAAATAACATTTCGTGACATGCATAAATAAATCTTACTCTTTTTCATTTTTTCCTTATCATGACATAAAAACATTTTAACATGATCATAAACATTTTTCTTTTCCCTTTTTCCTTTTCCTTTTCCTTTCCCTTTTCCTTTATTTATAGTTCTTGCATTAACCGGTCTTGAATTAGGTGTAGCTATATCACAAGCTCATGTTTCTACGATCTCAATCTGTATTTACTTGAATGATGCCACAAATCTCCATCAAAGTGCTTATTTATTTATAATTGAACAAAAGCGAGGACCGAATCGAAAAAAGAAAGAGAAAAAAATCAATTTTTGAATGAGAGGATACTTTTTTAAACCTTCATGCTTTTCTGGAGACAGAGAGTTGAATTCATATCGTTAATTGTGACTTTCCTGATCATGATCATAAGAGTCGATGGATCCATCTCCACGTAACCACAGTTCTGGGCGGCGGGGACATCAGCAACCCTCTCACCGGTCAACTGAGACTTGGCCTATCATGATTCGAATAGAAATACGATCGTCGGGGTTCTCTCTGGGTCCTTTTCCCATAAATGGGCTCCCTCTGGGGCTTTTTTCCCTTACGACATTCCCATTCTTACCGTTACCACAAATCCGTTACCACATAACCGTTACCACATATTCGCAATGATGGAAACACGATCGTCGGGCTCCCACTGGGACCATAACCCTCACGATATCCCCACCATTAACGAATTAATCACAATCAATTCACTTCCTTCTACATTTTTCATTCTCATTACTTTAGAAAAATCATGAATAGCCTTTACATTTTTTTCCTTTTTGTAACCAAGCATGCAACATGTATTTTTAAATGTGTTCCTTAAATCATAAAAATCCCTTAGACATTTAAAAATCATAATTTAACCATGAACATTTCATAAACATTTAAAAATAATCATAATATCATAAAAATAGCATTTAGGGCACTGCCATGAACTTTACTAATTTCTAATTGTAAAAAAATCGTTTTACCCCTAAACGTAAAATTCCTCAGATTTGACTTTTTCTTAATTGCATTGACTCTAACATGTCCCAAATAATTATTTAAGCCTACATGAATTTTTTCATATTTTTATTTAGCTTAAATCGATGAATTTAAATTTATTCTTTAAATATGACGAATTACTGCGTTTTAATCCCGAATTAAACCAAACCTTAATATAAAATTTCCAAATTAAAAATTTAGACTTATAATAGTTATTTAAGCTTAAACTAATTTTTCATAATTTTATAAAGCATAAAACTAGGTGTTTTAATTAACTCGTTAATTATCGTTTCGTGCGGCGATTATATCACGATTAAATCCAAAACTCGTTATTTTGATCCCAAATTTTTAACATAATATTTTTAATATTTATTCTACCCTTCCAAGTCATGATCCACACCCGTGGACCCATGGATTCAATTTTAGTTATTAAAATCTCGTTTTTGACACATCGACGAACACACCGAGCCATCTCTCAATTTACTCGAACCACGCCCAAGCCACCTTGAACCAAAACCTAGTCAACCCACCTAGGGACCCTCTTGACCAAGCCTGGCCCAAAGAACAAGCCCCTAATTTGCTCAAACTCTCCTGGGCAGAAGCACCCCAAACCTGCATGTGTGTGAGCGTGAGTTCCTTGGTGCAATAGGACCCCTATCTAGCCTAGGCCCCTTCCAGTTGAGCCACCACTGAGCCCACACAACCCTAACCATCTCTGGACCACGTCCAGCCCCTACCCAAACCAGCCCAAGCCCTAAACCCAATAGGCGAAGCACATAAATCAGAAGAGCAGCATGCGCGTTCTTCCTTGCTCCCTCACGTTTTCCTTACTTTGGTCGAGCCAGCTGCGAGCCAGCCGCACCAGGCCCTAGACCAACCCCTGCCCATGACCCTAGGACCCTGATGAACCTACCCTGAGCCACCTAGCCCCAGCAGCAACCCCCCCTAGCTGCTGTCACAGATCACGTACATAATTTTGGGGGAGAGTCCCTCATCACGTGGACTCTTCCCCAGCCCATGGCTCGAGCCACCCTCGAGTCCCAACCTTCCTAACCCTCTCTGGAACAGCCTGAAACACAGCCTAGACATCCTAGTCCAGCCCTCTCTCGAGCCACCCTCACAAATCTCTCGGTCACCCTCAAGTATGCCTCGGAAGAGCCCTTTCACGTGGGGACTCTTCCCCAACCCCTTAGCGCAAGCCCTAGCCATGCAAGGGACCTTCCTAAGACCTAACCACGTCCCAACCGAACTCTCCTCAAGACCAGGTCGAGCCCCTAAGCCCCATGCATCAAATTCCCTCCAACCGAGCCCCACCATCTACGTTAATGATCAATTGGTTCCAGCTTTGTTCTTATTTACTTGCAACGTTTTTTGTGTGCTTCAGGACTCTATAAAACATGTAAAAACATCCCTCAAACATATCGTAATCATGGCAGCCCCTTTAGATCATAAAAATCATGTTTTTGGTTCACATATCATTCTTTAAAATTCATGTTTGATGCAAAAACAAAAATATAACAAAGTGCAACTTGTTTTTCATTCAAAACATAATTAAATAAATACTATGGTGTGAAAGATGAGAAAAGGAAGAAATATGGCGTGCCTTTGCGTTTTAAATGCACGAAAACGTTGGCGATTTGAAGAACGGCGACGACGAGACGATGGCTTGATTTTTCCCTTGAATTTGAAAGTTTCCTCTTGAATACTATTGTGGGTGCCGTGTGATTTTTTGCAAGGGAAGAGTTTGAAGATTCATGGGGTGTGGGGCATGGGATTGTGAGTGGGGAAGGGTTAGATTACACTTTAAATATAAATTAAATTATTAACAAAACTTTAGGCCCATTAAGTATGTAGATTAGGCCCAATATTGCTTAATTAAAATATTTAAAATTATTTTGTTTAAATAAGTTTGTGAATTTATTAGCCGGGTTGCCATTAAGTTCGTATTTTTGTTGAAAAACCAACACCGACAAAAATTTACGTTCCGGCGTATAAAATCACTTCTAAAAAATCATTTATTTTCAAAAATAAGAAAAGCATCATCCATATTTTAAATAATTAAAAATAATTATTTAATAAAAATATTTTCTATTTTTCAGCTCTCGGTCTCCGTTCCTCGATCGCAACTCGAATAACCCTTTTTTTTAAAAAAATACATTTTAATGCAACCATGTAGAAAAATAAATTTTAAACATGTAAATATGCACAACATAATTAATTCATGTAATTAAAACAATTAATTAAAATACAAAGAATTTAATAATTGCATGCATGTGGTTTGCGTGGACTTAAATTTTTCGGGGTGTTGCGACCTACAACAATCAAGTCTAGTGAGTCTAAAGACCCAATATGTATATATCGTGAATAACAAATAAATATATCATAAAATCGCATGCAACGTAAAGATATGGTATCGTAAAGCGTACAGTGAAAGTCGTATCATGAATAATTATAACTACGTGCATTTATGAAAATCATACGTAAAAGCTTTGCTCATTAGAGCTCTGTGAACACGTCGCCTGTCTGAGGTTCAAGATATCGAATGATCGATGGACTATCATAACCAATATAAATTCCAATCTTTCTCTGAGGTCCCATTTTCTTTCGTTGAGGTGGTGCAATAGGCACATACACCATACATCCAAAAATTCTCAGATGAGAAATGTCTGGTTCTTTACCAAATGCAAGCTGCAATGGGGAGTATTTATGATATGCACTTGGTCTGATGCGAATTAATGAAGCAGCATGTAAAATTGCATGTCCCCATATAGAAATAGGGAGCTTTGTTTTCATAATCATTGGTCTAGCAATCATTTGCAGACGTTTAATCAATGATTCAGCCAATCCATTTTGAGTATGTACATGAGCAACAGGATGCTCAACAATGATTCCCATAGACATACAATAATCATTGAAAGTCTGGGAAGTAAATTCACCAGCATTATCAAGTCTAATTTTCTTGATTGTATAATCGGGAAATTGATTCCTCAATTTTATTATTTGAGCAAGTAATCTTGCAAATGCAACATTTCGAGTTGACAATAAACATACATGTGACCATCTGCTGGAGGCATCAATCAATACCATAAAGTATCTGAATGGTCCACATGGTGGATGGATTGGTCCACAAATATCACCCTGAATACGTTCAAGAAACATTGGTGATTCAGTTTGGATTTTGGCTGGTGATGGTCTTATAATAAGTTTTCCAAGAGAACATGCTTTACATTGAAACTTATTATTCTGAAAGATCTTCTGGTCTTTCAATGGATGACCATGTGTATTTTCTATAATTCTTCGCATCATTGTTGAACCAGGATGTCCTAATCGATCATGCCAATTGGTTAATATTGAAGAATTATCAATTACCATGTTTGATTCAATGGGACGTATATGTGTATAATGCAATCCAGTAGGGAGCATTGGTAGTTTTTCAATCACATATTTCTTTCCTGATTTATATGTGGTAAGACACATATATTTCTCATTCCCTTCATTCATTGTTTGAGTATCATACCCATGGGAATATATATCATTAAAACTCAACAAATTTCTTTTCGATTGTGGTGAATATAAAGCATCATTGATCAAAAATTTTGTACCATTAGGTAACAAAAATTGTGCTTTACCACATCCTTTAATCAAGTCTACAGGACCTGATATTGTATTCACCGTTGTTTTTGTTGGTTTTAGTTCCAAGAAATATCTTTTATCTCGGAGGATAGTGTGCGTTGTACCACTATC
>NC_133323.1:10456386-10456536 GCF_012295235.1 Primulina huaijiensis | reverse complement strand
CTTTTCTTTCCCCTTTATTGATTCTTTATAAAGTTTGCAAAGATGCTCAGGGGCTCGACAAATACGAGACCAATGTCCTGGAGTGCCGCATCTGAAACAAGAACTTTCAAATCTTTTCGAGTGATTTTCATTAACACTCATGTTTTCTTT